>NW_001813981.1:667793-710554 GCF_000149585.1 Histoplasma mississippiense | reverse complement strand
CCACCAAGCTGATCCGTGCGGATTTAGGAAGTGAGCAAGCCATATCGTTAACGACATTGAGGCATGAGACGGGGCGTGTCTGTTCGACAGGTAAGTCGTCAACCGCAACTTTGTGTTCGGCGATTTGCCCCCATGTGGCTCCATATATTTAAGGAATGCTACTCCAAATCCAAATCCACCAACCAAGAAATGGCGGTCATTTAATAGGAAAGATACTATCACAATCCAACTATTATCATTAACTTTGTACAGATAATATTATGGTAGAAGCGAAAGTATGACTCGGGGGAATATTAACGTGTACTAGTAACCTGAAAAGAAGATCCCACAATGCATGAATTGATATTGGCCCGAAGAAGACTAGCGCGGCCGTGACCACAAGTCACTGATAAGAGTGCGTTTAATCGCCCTTATCAACCTGAAGTTCTACTGTACAATGCATCGAATCCATTTTGATCAAATGAAGTTAAAGACTCCTGCCTTCGTATACATTAATGTAAAATACATCATTTTTGTAGATTGGTACTAGTATCGTCAATTGCTTTACCTTAAGAAACTCTGCGCTAGGTACGAGAACTCACCTCATCGCCTCCCCCAACAAGAAGAAAGACACAGGAAAATGAAAAGTGAAATGCAAATAAACCTATTTCGAGGATGGCCAAACCCATCCCTCCACCCTAGGCCTGCCCTCTCCTCCGCCGCGACAGCCATCCTCTCCAACCCGCTCCTCTCCACTTCGGCTCTCAACTATGGGCCAGATGATGGAGATCCCTCCCTCCGCGCTGAGATCGCCCGCTGGCTCTCTGACTTCTACTCCCCGCCGTCCCCCGTACCAGCTTCCCGCATCTGTATCACCGGTGGAGCCAGCCAGAATCTCGCCTGTCTACTACAGGTATTCTCTGACCCGCTATACACTAAGAATGTATGGATGGTGGCGCCGACATATCACTTGGCTTGTAGAATTTTTGATGATGCGGGGTTTGCGGAGCGGCTGAGGGGGGTGAGGGAAGATGAGGAGGGATTGGATGTAGCGGAACTGGAGAGGGGCTTGGAGAGGAGTGAGGAACGAGCAAGAGCTGAATGGAAGCGGGTGGGCGACTGGAATCGAAACCAGGTGGAGGAAAATCTTGAACCGGTATGCTCTGCCCGTGGCTTCTTAGAGCGCTGCTCTTCTTTCTTAAACCTCAGAGTCATTTGCGCCTCTAGTGTGAAGCCCTTACTCATTTTGCATTCTTCCATTGAGAATTACAGAGATGCGCCTTCAAACCTGCCCGTCCTTGGCGAAAGCTGTATAAGCATATCATCTACACAACCCCTACATTTTCAAACCCTTCGACAAAGGTAATGAGTCTGCGGCGTCGAGAAGAGCTTGTCCGGCTTGCGAGAAAATACGACGCCCTAATCATCTCAGACGATGTATACGATCATCTTCAATGGCCTGCTTTTCCATACGTATGGGCTAAGGAAAAATATCCAGACAAAGCCGTTGTTTCTCGTATCGTCGATGTTGATCGATATCTCGATGGCGGGCCATCGGGAGAGTTCGGAAATGCCGTTAGCAATGGCAGTTTTAGCAAACTCATCGGCCCTGGATGTCGCGTTGGCTGGGCGGAAGGGACTGCAAAACTTGTCTATGGTCTGTCACAGGTGTATGTGCTGCACATGAGCATCCACAGTTCATATATTGAAGAATTCGTTTG
This sequence comes from Histoplasma mississippiense, assembly GCF_000149585.1. Taxonomy (NCBI): domain Eukaryota; kingdom Fungi; phylum Ascomycota; class Eurotiomycetes; order Onygenales; family Ajellomycetaceae; genus Histoplasma; species Histoplasma mississippiense. The sequence goes on along the minus strand of NW_001813981.1, from coordinate 708,854 downwards.
TAAAGAGTTAGCAATATATCATTCCGAGACAAGCCTAGCTAACCATGGCATATGTATTTATGCACTGAACAGTGGTTCCTCGCGTTCGGGTGGCTCTCCCTCGCAGTTCACATCGACTTTCATCCGCGAGCTACTGGCTTCAAACGCACTGAAAACGCATATCAGAACCATCCTGCAACCTGCGTATTCAAAACGCTACCACACTCTCACGACAGCCGTGCAAAAACACCTCGTCCCTCTCGGTGTGTCGTTGCCAACCGGTCCAGCAAATGAAACTTCCACTGACGCCGTGGGAAATGGCAGCACGATCAGCGCTTGTACCAACGGTAAGAGTGCTATTGCAGGCGGCTACTTTCTTTGGCTTCGCCTCCCACCCGGCCTAAGAGCTAGCGACCTAGCGAAGAAGGCGCAGGAGGAAGAGAATTTGATTATTGCCAGTGGAAGTTTGTTTAAAGTTGTTCGCGAGGGTCCTGGCGACGGCAATGATGATGGTAGTGGAGAGAAGGACCCGGAAGATTTTGAAGGGTTTGTGAGGTTGTGCTTCGCGTGGGAGGAGGAAGAGAAGTTTGAGGAAGGGGCAGCGAGACTTGCGAGGTTGATTCGGAGGGAAATGCATAGAGCAGATGCGTAACTAACAATATAAGTTGCAACTTGACTACTGTCAGACAGCCTTCATTTCTTCTTGGTCCTTGGTTTGTCGCCTGTGCATGAGCCGCTTGCCATTCCAACACGAGGTCCGTCCCTGATGCTATATAAACACTAACTACATCTAACTACATGATAACCTCCCGCAACAAGGTGGATTATGTCTCTGGCATTGCCGTAAAGAGCCGGATCTAGGCTCGCTTGAACATGCTCAATTTGATAATCTAACCTGACTGAAAATCCACAATACATCAATGGACTCCTGTTTTCAAAGCATAGATCTATCCTTTGACCGGGTATCCGCCCCATGCTCCCTGTTCTCTGATCGCTATTTGCTTTAATTTATCCCACTTCCCTTCTGTTATGATCATAAATGGTAATAATGCGGAGAGATTCATGATTTTTCAGCTCTCATGTTGGAGGATGGTCCTTCTGAGAACGAACTACGGAGGCTCCTCTCAGTAGATTTAAGTGTGTGAACAGTATGTAGATCGTATAGACCTAACACTGCTCTCCTCAACAGGCTTCAAGAGCCCAAGGGTAATCATATATATATATATATATTTGGTTGCTTCGAGAGTGTGAGGATAACGATGGCGCCCCTCGTGAAAAAAATTACCAAAAAAGGAGTGTCGACAGAACATTAAATAACCCACTCGTCGTGGTCGTATATTCCCAAGCCTCATGAAGCGGGACCTTGTTCATATCACCCCGTTTACAAGGTGTATCCAAACTCCAGGTCATCGCCATGGATTTTTTCACCTCGATCAGCTTTGCCCTTTTGCCACCTGAAATACAAAGTCATGGTGCAAGTTGTGACGATTACACAGGCACAAGCACTGGATGATGAAAATGCAGTGGTTAGCAAAGGGGCCGTGGGTGAAACGGATTATGCGTAGTGAATATTCAGGATGCAAAGAGATGGTGAACTCACGACTAACATTGTATCTAATCTTCCCAGTCAAGTATAGATTACCTAAATAAGAAATCTATTTGCCTTCAATTAATTGATTTTTTTTTAATAAAGATTTGATGGGTATAAAATGATGAATAGGACGTGAGTAGGATTTTGACGTTCGGGGGGCAGAGCGCCCAGACTGATTTCCTGGAACTATAACTGCCACTCGCGAATGCACAAAAGAATGCCGCAAGCTATTGATATCAAGCTAGATTTAGTTGATATAATAAAACTACAAAAAAAAAATAGTACTCCCTTATCATCCATCTTCCATCTGGTCATAAAACAAATAAATAAAGACCAAGCGCTGATGTATCAGTCCAAGTTAACTCTTGGGAAGGCTGTTGTGGAAGTCGGCCCTCCTGGAACTCGGAAGCATTTCTCTGGTTATTCATTTCTCTGATTTATTATTGGACAGGATCGCCTAGCTGTTGAGCCCTGGCGAACTTTCCAGACCCTGCCTGCACCCATGGGCCGTGGAGTATTTAAATTTTCTGGGGAGTTTGGAGCCGCGAAGATTGACGGTGCCATCAGGGTTCTCCGGAAAGTCTCCAGGCTTTTGGTCAACTGTCAACCATGGAAGCACCAGTGTTAGCATATCGGTCACACGTTTTCTTATTGAGGCAGACGCACGATTGCAACGGGGTAAAGAGGCGGTCACTGGGTATCAAACTTGCAGTTGCGATTTTCGAGAGCGCCCTGCGGGCACAACCACGAGAGTTTGACAACTAGTCCACTTTGTGGCAACTTGCATCGGGTATTCATCAAAGGCTAGGCTTAATACCAATGGCAGGTATTCAATATTTAACCCGTAAGAACCAAACCGGATATGCAGAGAAATGGCTGGTCAGGGTGGGGGTTGTTGAAATGCCAGTAATATGTTTGAACCTGGACGACTATCATGACAACAACTATAATTCAACCAAATGAAGTGATATACGAAAATGAAACGACCTTGCCAATGCTTATGCCGGACGTGCACTGCACTGTCTGCGCACACCGACGGGAACCTCGATGCTCCGATTCCAGATTATGGAAACAACAATTGTAGCCATGCGTTGCCACATTCCCCACAAGGGAGATAGTTAAGAATACAAGTACAGCAAAGACACCCTCACTAGGTCATCTTTTCGAAGCAAATACCTCCCCCACCACAAGGTCAATAAATCAGTTTTGACGTCTCAGAACTGGAGATAAATCGTCTGAGTTATCCCGCATTTAACCTCCAGCTCCCTTGTTGGCGCTTGACTTATTGCCGCATAAAAAAGAAACAGAAAAAAGCAAGAAAGAAAGAAAATTGTCGAATCTGGTTCGAATATTTCATAGCCAGGAAAAGGTGGGAATGCACTCGAACGATCTTGTTGCCTGAGGTGGTTAGTTGTGGGTAGAGTGGATTTGCCAGTTGGATGCCAGTTGGAGGCTTGGATTCCAATTCCCCAGTCTTTCTCCTCAGACAAACATTGGTTGTAATAACTGGAAGGGTATAGGGGATAGGAGAGCCAGCCAAGATACCGAATCTGAACACCTCATTTTCCAAATGCAATGGATCTGGGGAAACGGAAGCCAGGACCGCGAGTATGTTGGGGGAAAGGGGAGGATAGGGACGCGGATCAAATCGAGGTTAAAATGGCCGAGTAGCACTCAGCCAGATAGAAGGCCAGGTATCCGTTCAAGCCTCGAACAAGGGGACTTGAAGTCAAGGGGATATGGCGATCCCTGCAGCCAAAACTAGTATTGCTGTACCAACATAGGAGAATCACTCATGTATACATACCTACCTCCATGTACTCCGTACGATTTTCGCACTTGCTAGCACCCATGCTACACATTAACTAGCCACGTACAATCGATCGAATGATCGATTGGGAGGGGCGGCTGGCGCAGGGGGTTAAAAGGAGACTTAATTTGCGGTGTGGTATGGTGGGTAGCTGTCATGTCCATGAGGAGAATACTTAAATGCCACCACCTCAAGTGGACAACCAGCAATGATAATGATATATGATATCAGGTGGCCGAGCTCTGCACACTTTTCGGATTCCCACTGGAAGCAGACGAGATCAAAAAGAGATGTGTCTCGGAAGCGCGTGTTTTTTTGGGGGTGGATGAAAAAAATAAAAATAAAACAAACAGGTAAAAAAGAAAAAATAATCATGACAATTCTCTTTTTCCTTTCTTGGTGGAAGACAAATTTCAACTTTATTAAACAACCTATACAATGTGCGAGCGGGTGAAAAACCGCACCTATGGGAATTTGCCCGTTATTTCTAAACTAATCCAGCCACCTGGCACTCACAAAGTGTATATATATATGTAAACTAACATGTGCATTTCTTTCCCTATCTTTTTCTTTTTGTTTTTTTGGGCGGTGGCACAAACATCGAAATCGAAAGAAGAGAGGTTACAAAAACATGATCCTATACATCATTCACTCGCCTGCTCGAAAACGGCCAAGGTGGAACAGAAGTTATTCCGATTGTCAATCTGCTTCACCAGTCCTTGACCCCCATTCGTTCTCGTGATCATGTTTGTGCTGGCCTTGGTGCTGATGCCGAACAGATGCACAGGCGAACAGTCCACCTCAATCATGTTTTCCTGGCAGGATTCCGTGGCCAGGCATTCCTGGCCGTAGTTCTCGAAGAAGCTATACAGCCCGCCGCCGTAGATGAACACGTCGGTAGAGTCGAGGATTCGCAGACCCCAGGCTTTCCTGCACAAGTCCGTTTTGCAATTGGAGTAGTCTGGGTCGTGGAAGTCTGAGTTGGGCTTGAAGGGGACCAGAGCGTTTGGATTAGCTTGATAGTACGGGGTTTCCACCTGGATCAATGCCATGAAAACGTTTTTGGCGCCGACAATGGAGTACTGGTAGAGTTGGGAGTGTTCGCTCGCGGAACCGTAGAGCCATACTGGGCCAGTGCTTTCTATCAGGAGACCACGGCCATTATAGATATTAATCTGTCCATGATCGGCCAAATCCAACTCATGATCCGAAACCCATAGCCAATTATTTTCAAAATATCCAGAAGCCTCCTTTGTGATGTGCATGAGCATGAAGGCACCGACGCATTTGGGGTCCGGTACGGTTTTGCTCTTGGGAGTCTTGGCGCAGTGGTCGCTCTGGAGTTCCGTACCGGCGGAACCTCCAATTCTCATGTGCACGTCCCACATTCCGACGGAACCTTGCGTTGTTTCAGCAACATTCCACTCGACCAGGATGGCGCCGGGTGCAGGTCCTTTGGTTTCAAGCACCAGGTCGCTAATTTCAACATTGCCCTTGTCGCCTTTCTGCCCAACTTGGAGCATTGGGATGGGCTTTGATTCGTCAGAGAAGGCGGGTCCAGATGCCATGAGCAGTGGCCAGATTTCACCGGTGATCTTGATTTCCTTGGGAACTTTGATCGTGGAAGTAATGACATAAGCTCCATGGTCGAAATATACGATTTGCCCTGCTTGCGCGCTGTCTAATGCTGCTTGGATTGCTTTTGTATCATCAGTTACTCCATCGCCTTTGGCGCCGGCGCCCTTGACGCTGATAAATGACCCTTTGGGGATGCCCTCATATTGTGGCTTTGTCCGCTCAAATACCTTTCCCGATCGGTCAAGGAGAACTGCTGGTTTAGCGGGACTACTGATCCTGGAGCTGATTCGAGCCTTCTTAGGAGGCGCTGTCGGGCATGCTGCGGGTGAAGTTTCTGTTGGCGAGGGGGTGGGTGATGGGGGAACAGAAGATGAAACAGACGATGGGGATACCGTTGGCGACTTCGACTCCGTACCCTCTGGCTTGTCTTGCGATGGCGTTGGATATTTAGTAGTAAACGGTGGTGGTAGAGGCGATGGGGTAGGCGCTTGGGAAATTGGAGCCGGTTGAGGTGGAGGTGGGTAGCGGGCTTTGCACGAATCCCGCTTGATTATACGTTCCACCGTATAAACAGGAACTGGTCCCTCTACTCGAGGTTCGGGCTCCCTCTTAGAGTTCTGGATAGTTGCGTATGACCCAGAGGTGAACGCATTACCCTGTGCCCATGAGGAGACAACCGAGCCTCCTTTGAGAACAACTGAACCATCAAGATGGGCAACCGCAACGTCCGAGCCCGTGAAGTCGACATTATCGAGGATGAGGGTTCCACCTGTTTCAGGAACACTCTTATCATTGTAAGAGGTGACGACGCCCTTTGGAGTTCCGATAAATTTACTATCGAGGATCAGAACCGAGCCTACTGTCTGGTTAAAGCCGCCATTAGACATGTTCAGACCGACGCCACAATTGTTGACTGTCACCGATTTGAATGTCCATGCCCAGTTCCAGTTCATAAATACTGCTGTATTGCAGTTCGTGAACGTTAGGTTGCGAGTAGTAAACTGCTGGTTTCCCAAAAAGGCGCCGTAGTTACCACCATTAAAAACGAGGTCTGTCATAAAGCCTCCGGAGCCATTATCCATAAAAATACCCTGCTGTCTATTGGCTTCACCACCACCTTGGATCATCTCGAAACGGATGTTCTGCAGGCTGCTCGCTTGCGCCACTTGCCAATGGATACCAGCTCCGGACCCTCGATCCATGCCTGTTAAGTCAATGACAAAATTTCGAACGGATCGGAAAAAATTGTTTTGGTTGGTATACCAATTATTACCCTCGTCAGTGTACGGATCAGCATCGATGACGGCAATCCCCTGAAAGGAGGAGGCAGCCTTGATGACGGGCAGATTCAAAGCGTCACCAACGAGTTGGGTGTAGTAATACTGAATAATTGGCTTGGAGACGACATATGTGCCTGCTGGGAAATAGACTATGGCAGGGGTCACAGTCGAAGAATCGCAACCCAATCCACATCGATTTCCCGTTGAGATAGCTTTGTTTATCGCCTCAGTATCATCTGTGGTACCGTCGCCTGTGTTTACACATGGAAGGTCAGCAATGGTTCACTATTCACGGAGCAGAGAATCGCGTCCAACAGCGTTCAAACAATACCTTTTGCACCAAATTCTTTAACGTTTCGGTAGACCTGATACTCGCCACTTGCCGTTCTGAATGCAGGGGAACCTCTGCGGTCAATGGATCCCACCCAGAAACCTGATGCCTGAGGAGTAGGGTTTCCCTGGGGCATAGGGATAGCATTGGCAAGACTAGTCAACCCCCCCAACAACAGCCATACATGGGTGACGACCCAGAGGACTGATGATGATAACATCATCGTGTTGTGACCAAGAGGCCAGGGAACACTCGAAGCTGAACACGGAAGCAAAAGTAGTTAGGAAAACGTGAGGATTGGGAGACAAAAGGTTCCAGTGCACAGCACCGGGCGATTAAGTATGTAAACAGTTGGGAGCTAAACGACAGTGTGATTGAAAGCGGACATGGATAGAGAGTGTGAGAAGCGAATGTGAGAGGATTTTGAGGAACGAGGATGAATCTGAAGGAGCGCAAGAGAAGAAGAAAAGAAAAGAAGAGAAGACAAGTGTTGGTATCAAGAGCAGGCTGTCTGGAGGATGCGGGGAGGCCGTGCACCACCAGGGGGAAGTTCCGTCAACAATGCGATTGTTAGTCAAAGAAAAACCACTGTGGATCAAGCAGCAGAAACACTCAATGAAGACACCCACTGCACACAAAGAACAGAAGTCAAGAGAGTGAGCGGGAGGGAAGCAGAAAAAAGAATGCTTGCATCGGAATTGGAGCTGAAGTACGGAGTACACCGTACTCACTCCTATATAAGTCTGTATTGTCTGTATCGCACCGGTACCAGGCGGCGCCTTACCAGGCACGGCGCTGAGCTTATCGCTGATTCGCTGCGTAAGTCAGTGACAGAACCGGTGCCCCTGGAAGCTTAGCTGCGCCCAGCCAGCGCCAGCCACCATCAACCACTCACACAGGGCGCCCGAGCCCTAGCTGCGACACTCCCTGGAACAGCGCGAAGGGACCTGTTTCGAGTTTGCCGTGATGAAACAGCGTGGTTGATGACCGTCGATGAGAGTGCAAGGTATGGAAATGAGCAGGAGAGAGCCGGATGTATTGGTAACATGCCAACGAGAGGAGAGTACTCCGTACTGGCCGATTGACTCACTTGTTGGGCTGCTTCAATTTATATCAGTCGTCTATCCCTTTTCACTTCCAATTTGCGGAACGGCTCTGCGGGAGTTGCCCCACGCGCCCAGCCATGGAGTATCAGATGAACAGGAGACTGCCCTGCTGATATGTTCCAGCAGACACACAAGGACGGAGTACGGAGTACAACGTACACATTGGGATGGCCAACAGTCTTCATACGGGCAGGCAGCCTCACAGGTAAGTCTAGCCCAATAACTAGTCGTGGAGGATAGTGTGCACCATCCAAGATCTATTTTTTCTCTCCCTAACATGTCCTCCGCATTTATTTTTCTGCAAGCATGGGTGAAATCATAATGCTAATTTCCAGGTTCTTGGTAATAAGCAAAGGCCGGCGATCGGCAGCCCAGGATTTTAGCACGCGCCACTATGAGGGCTAATTGCTTTCTAAACTCGCGCCGGCCGCCGGTTGCCAGTTAGCCCATAAACCAACCAGGGGAAACCCCATCTATCGTCCATGCCGATTGGCTGGATTGCACTAAAAGATACGGGGGATTCAAGTTGGTGAGATGTTGTCGCCCTTTCAACATTTTCAACAACCTGAACCTCCTCCATATGTACTCAGATGATATCCCCTCCCGCGTCTATCACGATGACCTTCCCAAGGACCCAAGGTTACAGAGATCTACGGAAGGCTGCACAACATAAAGTCAGTTTGTGCCTTCGAACTCTCTCGATCGTGGGTGGACCCAATCAGGCGGCGCTAAAATCGAACATAAAATGTGGCTGGTCCATCTCAGCACCCCTCGAAACGGGACTGCGGAAAGCTTCAAGGGTGCCAGAACAAAACAAAAATGATCAAGGGATTCAAAAATACCACTAATGTTATTAATACAAGGCAAGCTGGAAAAATTCTATGTGCTAGACATATACTCAGAGTAGTAGTAGAGGAAAATATCAACATATCACAAGGCCTCGATCGATCGATTTCCCAGGAGGAGATATCTTTTTTTTTTTTTCCAGCGCTTGCAGCAATGGTCAATAGTATCTTCTGATCGAACGACTGACACGTAGCTTTTTTTATTTTTTTTATTTTTTTCTCTCATAATTTTTCTAAGGCTATATGCAGTCTGAGACTATGACAGTCTTCACCTCACTAGTCTACTCTTACTACTCTCTAAGTTACATTTCTCTATTCATAACTGAGTCATGCTTGATGAAGAGACTGTTATATTAGGCCACTAGGGCAAAAGAGCTCAATCACCACCAGCGCCGTGGTGGTATATAGAGGGTACGAATCACCCAATCCAATCCCCCCAACATGTTAGGCACTAGGTAGTTGCCCAGGCCGCCCTCCACCGCACGTGATTACCCTTATATATATAGTTAGTAACTAACTACCCAAATGGGCAGCTCGAGCGTCATTCCAAGGCTGTAGCAACGTATGGCAGAGAAATACTTCTATCCGATCCCGCCACGCTACTAGCCATAGTATTGATATCAGAGAATGTCACCATAAAGAGCAATCGAAGGCCGACCAACAAAAATAAGAAGTCTACGAGCGCGGTTCTTGGGTCGGTTGGTGCATCGAGAGTCATCAACGCTCGGAGGAAAACAAAGACGTCAGTTCAGAATCCGCGCTTCCTCAACGATGCGCTAGTGTCTGGTCCGTCTACTCTACGACATGGTGATACAGGACGGGCCACCAGGGCACACAATAGAGCGGCCACGGCCACGATGAACGCGGCAATTCGAACGTTTGCAACGGCATTAGCGGAGTCGCCATCTGACACGGCACCGCTGCGCAGAAGCCAGCGTATCAGGGACTTGAAGGCCAGGAGAAATGGGCAGTCCGAGACGAAGCTGAGGGAGAATAGACAAAAAGTTTCAAGGAGCAAATGTCAAAGAAAACCGAAGGAGCAGGATCGGACTCTATAGGCCAGACCGCAAGGGATTACAAAGTCTCGAGTGACCGGGAAGAGAAATTTCTCTCGGCCCGCCAGTTCTGGATTTTTGAACTGGAACTTTTGAACCGTGACCAGTATAAACCGTGGTGGGAGCGTTTGGATGCATGACTGCATCAACATCAGAAGTCAAGAATTCTCACCTGGCAATACATTTTCCAATACCCATGAATAGGATCCAAAAATGGATTATTATATCTATGTAAGTCTCAGGGACATTTACGTATTTTCAAGTGCTATATACGCAACCTGTACTCCCCGCTGCATGCAATGCTTTGAATATTCGTGCAGCTTGGGCAGCATATCATCTGTCATGTTATCAAATGCGTCGACGAGGGTAGGCCTTGTAGCGTGCTTATTTCGGAGCTGTTCTGCGACACGCAGGCTAGGGGTTAATGGCCCGCCTTGAGGAGCCCATACGTACAGTACATTAACGTTCAGATAAATCGCGTCTGATTGGTCAACCAGTGGTCCCACTTAAATCGCACCATGCACTACAGCTTGATATTAGCATCCTTTCGATTGCCCCATGTAGCCTGCAAGAAATCAACGGTCGACGAATTAGCAAGATCGGGATGACAGACTTGAGAGGAAATATGCGATCCATACCTTGCTAAGGGTGAAAAATGAGTATATCTTGATCAAACTGTGGACATAGCCGAAGAGGATGGAGACGGGCAACAAGAGAAGATCCCGCGGATGCCGCCGGTAATGGCCAACCAGCTTGACGAATTTGGTGAAAGCGATAAATGCAAAGAGCTGCGCCATTGAGGGAAGATATGGGGCGGCATATGTCTCAGTCCTCTTGTGGCAGAGCCATATCAGGAGAGGTTCAGTTATTAGGGTCAGCTGAAAGGGGGTTGTAAGGAATACAGCATATGTGCTCCAAGGATACCTCCTGGAAGGATCAAATTAGCAAGAAAGATACAGAATTGCACTAAAGGTGACTCACTGCCAGGTAGCCCATTCAAACAAGCTGCGCAAATTGCTCCGCCAGTTACTCCGAGACCATCGTATGCACTGCTTCAGGAACTTCCAGCCATTCTCTAATGTTGTTTGAACCTCCGCCTTGGGATCATTTTGAAAGTACATCTTCCATCCATGATTGATTATCCATCGTGTTATGAAGTTGTCATCATCCGCGTTTAGAGGCGTCCCAGACCATTGCTCATTGAGAAAAGACTAATGGAATGCTGCATCTTTCACCATCTCAGTGCGAAGGACTAACGTCCGGCCGGAAAGACAAGGCACTCCTCCATCCATAAACATGGTAGTGATACAGTCGATGTTTCTCTGCTCTAAATAAAGTGCCTCGAGGAAATACCATACTTGTTCAAAGGGTCCCATATCACTAGGTCGCAGGAGACACTGACGAGTGGCAACTCCTCCCATCCTTCGATCCTCAAAGGGAGCCAAAATCCACTCTAGAAAAGGTGTAAAACGCCATAAGACATCATCATCAGCACAGATGATGATACGTGTTTTCACTTTTTTGATTGCAACTGCCGTTTGATGCCTCTGATTTGGATTGCGGACACTTTCCACCTTCACCTCCATTTGAAAAGACTTCCTTATCCAAGTTGCAGTTTCCTCGGCTTTTGCGTGGTTCTTTTTAATGGTCGATAATATGATCTCGTGCGGTTTATGCCGGCAGATGGTCGTGAGGGTTTCCACCAGTTGCGTTCCATGGCCCCCAAGCGTGGGGATAATAACTGTGACATCACGAGATGTGACAGATGGATTTTCCGGGGGGGACTTGGTTTATATAGGAGTACTGCTATGCAATTCACCACAAGACGAACATATCGGTAGCAAAAATGGATCCAGAAGGAAAGCAGCGGGAGCCAGAAGGAAAGGAAACCCAAAATAGCGGATATATTAAACCCTGGAACACGAAGATAGTAGGGGATAGGAAATTATGTCAAAGGACAATGCAATAAGGGTGGGAGCATGGCCTATCTATATGGAGTCAGCAGGAGACTCCTATTTACCATGCGGCAGGTTATGGGACCACATTATGTAGGCCATTCTGGAATCAGGTCAAAGCGATCTTCATTGGGGAGGTTACGACTAGCACGAGAGGAGATTGTGCTGCGCTGCAGTTCAGCACTTACATTGGCAAACTTTCCACCTCCACGAGGCGGGGGTCTCGACATTCCCCCATTCTCAACGCGCACGTTTCCTATTTACAACCGCGGACATTATGCTTAGCCCATCCTTACTGGATATATCTCCTGCAGCCAGTCGCAGGGCTGATGGTGTAAAATCAATCGTCGAGCAGCCAGCAAGCGTGGATAGGTTAATAAAAAAAAAAAAAATCTGATGGTGGAATCCGCGATCCGCGAGCTTGGTCCGCTAGGGAGGCAGTAGATAAATGCATTAATCATTTGAATATTAGGTAGAGCGGTTCTGCACCGCCGAGCCACGATGTTGCAGCTTCACAGTAAGAAATGTGTCACTATTCCTGGCGTGAAATGGCTTCTAGGCTCCTGCTCGAGGATATTGTCCACCAATGCAATTATTTCCCAGGCATAAGAGTCGCCCATCTTGAATTCCACCAAGGGATGACATCGATCAATGGAACCCGACGGTGCACCGCGTCCAGGGTCAATGAACCCCTGTCGGAATCTATGCACAATACTCATCACAACCTCACTCCGAATTTGGAACGGATAGTCTTCTAGGTCGTTAAAATATGGCATATCAGCTTCTAATCAGACGTGCAGATATCGAGAGCGTAGAATCTGGAGCTGCGTCGGCACGCTATCCCGGACCGAAATCCTCATCCATGAGCAAGGTACTAACATTAGAATCCATGGTCTTAGCGCGCCGACTCGCACATAAGCTAGTGCCGATTGTGCCCAAGCGCAGCTTGTCCGCGTTGAGAGTGCATCACCAAATTTGACAAGCTAGGCCGAGACGCTTTTGGAAGGTCGTCCCGCGCCACCCAGAATACACAGAAACGGTCTAGCATAGCACGCATAACGGGAATATTGGTAGGAATTCCGCAACTCTTGATAATTGGACTTCATTATTACTAGGAAACAAACGCAGAAACTATAACTAGTCCCAAAGGCTCTCCAACGAGTCTCACAATCGAAGACACTCTTCCTACTCACTAAGCACTACTGCTTCTTCCTTGGCCTTTTGAATGTCTGCTCGGTTTGTCGAGTGAAGGAGGTGGTCGGTGTAACATTCTCTGAACCAATAAAGCTGCCCTGACTCGATCGACCGTCGTCCGCGTTGAAAGATTCGACATTCGATCGTTGGGAGAAGTTAAGGTCGGAGTGTGAAACATCAAAATCCAGGTCAAGGGGTATCTGATCAATCGCCGCGCAGATTCTTTTCAGGTGGATGGGCACGAACTTGTCGTAGACATTCCTCGTGAACTTGTACGCCGTCCATTTCTCTTTTCCATCCAGAGAGGTAAAATCAAACTTGTGGATTGGGTGGCGGTGGAAATTTGTCTTCTCTCCTTCAAGAACAGCATAGTGACCGTAGATCCTCACTGCTGTATGATCATGTGAGATTGAGAAGGCGAGTATCTCTCGGTCGACCTCTATTTCACACTTCACGAGCTTGAATAGCTCAACAGTAGCTCTCACTGCAATAGTGGCACTGTGAGCATTTTGTCGATCTGCGACATCAAGTGCCACCTCACCGCATTTCACCTCACATATCAGGAACGGAAGATACATAGTATCTGTAGCCATAAAGAGAGAGGTATAATCCCAGTCATCTATGAGCAGCTTGAGTTTTACAAGCTGATTATCTGTGAATGCAGACCTCCTGAAACCCACAGAATAGTCGGGCTGTGGACGTGGCCCGTAGAAAGGGATGCTGCAATTCCAGGCTTCATTGGTACCTTCAATCAAGCACTCCAACTTGGTGGCACCATAGGTTGCCAGAATTTCCGCAGAAGGAACAATCAACCGCATAATATCTAGCATTACTCTAGTCTCATTTTTGCCTGCTAGCTTCCAGCACGTTGTATCAAATAGGTCATCTCCGAATAACGATTCATCATGGACTGGCTGATCTGTATCAAGCAGCGCCTTGATGAGAGCTTTGCTCCCATCTGTAATCCCGAGGCTGGATTTATCCATAAAGCTGCCTTTTGTTTCAAGCACGGTTCGGTAGTGTGGGTTCTTATATGGGGCGCTCTTTTCCTCTCTTGGCCTTTGATCACTAGGAGTTGTGGCACTTGATTCCAATCCCTTGCGGCGAAGAGAAGACGTGGACTTCCTCCTTGCAAGCGGAGAACTCATACTGCCGTCCTGTTTGAAAAAGATTTTGGGCCAACGTTTGCTCCGAAGCCAATAATCAATTGGGTTTATCTTGTTTTCATTGGCGCCGTTTGCCGCCTCCTGGTAAGTTGTTCCACAAACAATAGGGTTGTCAACAACGTCGAGAGATGTTCGTCGCCGCTTTTTGGCTGGAATGGGGGATGTCTCTTGAGCTTCTCGCAGTCGCTTCTGTATTCGATCTCTGGCTTGTACAAGGACGGATGGAGAGGGATATGGGTGGCTTTGTTCGGCGTTTCCGTCCTGATATATTTAATACAGTTTTGCCTTGAATGCGATATGTCTTTTCCAGGCGAGCGCTCCTGCGGACAGGTCCCTGTGGTCGTTCTTTCTTCACGCCTTGACGCCGCTTCCCTATCAATGAACGGTCAGTAATAGGAGGCTGGCCGACGCATGGGTGACTACCTTGGACATGTACTTCCATTACTGAAGGTTGCTGCGATGACTTTCTGATGTTTGGCTTTGCGGGATACCCAGTCTTTCTCGCGTCTGACCTTTTCTGGGGTGGGGCCATGTTAATTGGATGAGAGACGGGGCAGAAGTGCTGCTATGTACGAAAGGGAGGCTTCGTGTTAGGTTCTGGGGAGAAAATCGAGAGAATGCTGACTAAAAATTTAAGCGCAGAGACACCAACCTTAAGAATACCCGCCTTGTGACACCAAATGCGCGGACTGGTAAAGACTACAGCCTCTGCTTTAGGGCGCCGCAAAGTGTTCTGGAAAGTAACCGTGCCAAGCGCATATCACTACCTCCCAGTCTGATTGTGTTGTGTGATTGACATTTATTGATGAAGAGCATTTTCATCATATGATGAAGTGGAAGGTGTCTTATTTAGTGATGTGTCTCACTCACTGATGAATTAACATAATCCATCAGTAAGTGGGCCACATCATCAAGCAGGCCACTTTCCACCTCACTGTATAATTAGAATGTCTTCAAAATCTCAATTTCAGAGAAAAAATAAATAAATTATATTATAGATTATTTTTTATATGTTTAAAATATGTATAAACAATATATTCAAAATTTAATATTTTTTATAAATAATAAAATAAAATCAGAGTTATAATATAAACAATATAAAGTGACTAATTTGATAAACAATATAGTTATGGGATCAGGATTAAATTATTTGATAATGAGACTACAGACAAGTTTAGTCCCAGTCTCATATAGCGTCAATAAAGGGTCTGAGCTTGCTGAGATAAGATTCAACAGTTTTTCTAACTATATAATATAGAGAGATTATCTACTCCTTCCAAGAACTTTCAAGAGCATCAGAATTTCATGAATAAGGGTCATTTTTTATCTGAAATATTTCGTGTCTCTTGTTTTGATTCACTGTGTATATATATTTATTTGCTTGTTTTGGGCCCCGCGTTCATAATTCTTTCCCCTCGTTTCAGGGTAGAAATGTTCTCTATCTCCTTTGTTTATCATCCACTTTTCCATGAAGTCACTCTAAATTTTTTAGGAAATATTGCCGATTTTGATACCCAGATGTGTCGTTTGGGAAGGCTAGATGTGTAGTTGGCAGAGTGATGGAAATTCAGGGCCGAAAAGGAGCAAGGAAAATCGTGTGTGTAATTCATCAAATTTTCATTCGATATAACCTAAATCCATTCTCGATCAATGACCCCATTACAACTACCAGAGGGTATCAATGATAAAATTTCATTCAATGCCATGCCATGCCGTTTCCCATGCTTATCTCCTGTTTCACATGCAAATAACCAACGATCAGAAAATACAGGAACAATGATGACATCGATGAGAAGTACAGTAAAAAAGAAAACACAACAGAATGCGTAAAAACGAAAAATGGAAACGAACATAGAAAATCCCGAATGGGATATCAGGGATATGAAGGCTACGCGTATTTGTTAGTCCACATCCACGGCAACATAGTCCCGCTCCTCCTCCTCTTCCGACCGAACACTGGGGCTTGGCGGCGACCGTCGGCCAGCTGTCACACTGCCAGCCTCCGAAGCCTCATTCTCGGAATCAATCTGCATAGCCTGGGACTCGACGCCGGTTTCCTCCTTCTCACTACCATATGCACTTCCCGCATCCGCCTCAGACGCGCGGCCATTCTCATCCCTGACCTGATCCACCGAGATTCTCCGTTTGAGCGAGTCCCTGTCGACAACTATCTTCGGCACAGTGACGACGAGCACACCATCAGCCAGTTTCGCACTGATGTTGTCCGCGTCGACATGTGCGGCGGGCCGGTCGCGGGATCCAAGGCTGATCTCCCGCTCAAAGACGCCGACTTCGCGAGATCGCCCGTCGACGACGAGGGCGTTGCTGAGCTCCTCGTCCACGTTGGGGCGGTACACCACGCCCGCGAGCAGGAGGGTGGAGGTCTCGACATTGTAGTCGACCGAGATGTCCTTCTTCTGTGCGCCGGGGAGGGAGACGTGGATGATATATTGGGCCGCCGTGTCGAAGACGTCGGCGCGGGGCACAAAGTCCACCTGTTTGTCGTCGGATCGTCCAGCTGAGGCGCCGTTGACTAGGTTGAACACTTCGCTGATGTCAACGCCGAATTGGTTGGAGAAGTTATTGATGAACTGCTGGAGGAAGTCCGGGGGTGTCCCTGCTGGCTGCCCGGGGCCGGGTCTGCAGTGGCGCTGTCGGCGATGAGGACCCCAGGCAGCATGGACAGCATGCCCCCAAGGCCCACCGCGGCCACGACGGCATCCGCGGCCACGGAATGGAAGATCCCTGATGTTTTCCTCCTGCTCAGGTTCTCTAACGCTGCTTTCGTCAGCCCCACCGGCACGGGGTTGGGAACGGCTATTGTCGTTGTCAGGGGCGTTCTGGGCTCCTGAATCCGGTGGGGTAGGTTGGTTTGTGTTCTGGGTTCGTTGATGGTGATGGTGATGCCGATTTACATGTTCAGCATAAGCGTGGGGCATCTGTTGGGGAAACATGTGAAGTCCATGCTCCCCTAGGTCCGTCAAGATGTTCCATAATGGGTGGGGCTGCTGGTTGAAGTAGTAGACGTTTGCCATGTTGGTTTGATCGAGATTTGGTTAGGTTGTAGAAATATATAACAGAAGATTGCGGGGTATCAGGAATAGGGTTTTTTGTTTGTCTTTTCTTTACGTCTGTTTAGAATCAAGGGGGAAGAGAGGTAAGGACACAAGTATTATGGAAAAAAAATATATATATAAAAAAAAAAACGATAAATAGAGACATATGAAGCACGGTATATATAGACCACAATTGAAGGCAGCCTCTTAATTACGTGTCGTACGGCTTACAACTTCACATTATTAAGCAGTGCTCGAAGTATCGAGAACAACCCAGAAAATATAGTACATCCATTGTCTCGAAAATGATAAGAGTGAGCAAGTATCCCACCCCCGGTTTGGAATCCGGTGGCGGGCCAACAACTGCATTTCTGCTCCAAGGCAACAACATTACGCCAGGGTGGGAAACCCCAAATCGTCCAACATTACAACCTCCCGAAAATATCATCGATTGCATCTCTATTCTGCTTCTTTTGTTTTATTTTGATCTTCTTCCGCTTCTGCCGGGCTGCCTCCTTCTCACCCTCATCCTCATCCAACTGTGTCAATGAGCTCTCCCACCTAGACTTCTCTGTCATCCCCAGTTTTTGTCTTTCTCTGATAGCATCTGAAACAAAAGGACTTCTCTTCCTCTCAATCTTCTCTTTCTGCCCACTATCACTCTCTTTCTTTCTCTGTTTCTCTTTCTCCTCAAAAGCAGCAGGATCCGCTGTCAGTTCTGGGACATGTAACAATCTGTTCACCACCTCTCCAACATCAACACCAACATCCTCACTGCAATTGATGGAGACAGCAGGAACAGCAGTGGCTGTAGTGGCAATAGCTGACATTGAGTTGTTATCAGTGCTAGTGTTGGATCCCATAGCAAGCAGATGAAATTCCTCTATATGTGCAACAGCCTTTGCAGCCTGTGCTAGCACTGCAAGAAGAACAACACCCAGGGCAGAGAATTGCATATCTACAAGAATAGCAGAGAAGGCACTGTGGTAGAGCTTTAGTAATGAATCATTCCATTTTCAATGATGTGTGAATGGAGAGAAACAAAATTCAGGAAACACAAAGGATGGTGGAAATGAGATTTGACAATGTATGGTAAAACAAGCTGAGCTATGTGTGTTGACACACAAAGAGACTAGTAAACACACACATAGTCACTCATATATATATATATGTATGTATATTTATGAAGAACATTGACAAATCTCAAACCCATCCCTGGGAAAACAAGCAATCAATCAATCAGGTATGTTTGAAGCTAAGGATTTAAAAAAACTCTCTTTCACTTACACATAACACCGCGGCACAACAAAGACATGCAAATAGCACATCCTCTTAAGAATCTGTGTCCGAAAGCTGCTGTCTCCATCATCATCATCAGCAGCACTGTGCTCCTGCTTCCACTCCCATCTCTCAACATCTCTCATCAACTGTGCTATCGACCGCTTCAGCATTGCCAGCCATTTCCACCACTTTGTGCTACCATGTTGATTCTTGTTGCGGTGGTGGAGGAGGTGGAGGGTTGTGTGGACGGATTTGAGAGTTGAGGAAGAGGGGAGTTGGGCAATTCTGCTGCTTCCTCTTGTTGATGATTTCTGATGGGTTGGGCGAAAAGTTTCCAAGGGCATGGCGAAATTATGAGGTCCCCGGCACTCGAACGCAGATATGACTTCCCAACTCCCTCAGGACAGGCTCTTAAGCTTCCTTTCCTTTTCCTTTCCCTTCCCCAGGCTGCATAATTCCTGTTGAACCAATGGATGATTCCGCGCGGTTCCAAGATTGGAAATCTCCAAGCTCTTTCCAAGGTTCCGGAACCCTCTGGAAGCAAAATTCACGTGACCGTTATCTTATCTTATCTTATCAGCATGTGATTTGGCGAGGTCGGACCCAATAGAAGAAAAAGTGTCTTTGCAAACGCGGAGGAAAATCGGGGCCAGAGAAAACCATCTATGGAGGATTCTATATTTTGTCTATCACAGGAAGAAGCCGAGGAAGCCGAGAAAGCCGACGAGAAGAAGGAAAAGAAACAAGGGAAGCGTGGAGACGGGAGACAAGGAGGATGAGAAAGATGGAAAAGAAGAAGGGAGAGGGAAAAAAAAGTGGACGGCAGAAGTTGGGAGTCCCTTTTAACATTTTCGAACTTTTTTTTTTTGGACTTCCTCGCGAATCCTGATAACTACTAGTACTAGTATCTAAACGCAGGGAGATATTACGATAATTCTCGCCGTGGGAAAGTTGAAACTCGTTCCCACATGTATTCCAAGGATCTCGCAGATCATGCAGGAAGCTCATTCCGTTCCTTCCCGCAAGTATCTTTGTTGATAACTACTCTCCAGCACTAGGCTGAGTAATAATGAGGTCATGTCGAGTCTGTTCTTGTATTGCGGGAGATAACAGCATGTGTTTGGTCCGGGGACCGAAAGAAGTTGGAATGGAACATTTTTACATAAAATGGAAGACGTTTCCCCCTCGTGAAAATACCAGGCTTGGTAGGTGGGATGTTAAAAATTTTATTTCACCGAACTGGCGGGTTTCCTGATCACCTACTGGCCCCATTTGCGCAAGAATGGGTTGGCTTTCTCCAGAATTTTGTCACATGCGGGTGATCAGTGATGCCCAGTTGCGGAGGTTGGCTATGAGCTCAGGAGCCTTGAGAGTGTCTAACCGCGCCTTTCGAACCATGTACGCCGAGACCCAGGCAGGTGTTCGCAATTATACTACTGATCCTGCGCCCCGGGAAAACGAAGAGCGCGTTGTCATCCTAGGCTCGGGATGGGGCGGATGGACGGTTTCTCGGAAGTTATCACCTTCGAAATTCAACCGCACCATCATTTCCCCTCGTTCATACTTCGTCTTTACCCCACTCCTCACAGACGCGGCTGTTGGGTCACTCAATTTCTCCGAGATTGTCGAGCCCGTTCGTGATCGGAAAAGCAATATCAATTTTATCCAAGCGGCCGCCCAAAGCGTAGACTTCCATCGGAAAGTGGTAACATGCGAGGCTTCTGTTGTTCAGAGTGGCGTGACGGAATCCACTCGTGTGGAACAAGATCAGCCTGAGAAGCAACGGAGGGCATGGGAGCAAGGTCAGCTCTTTGAAGTCCCGTATGATAAGCTGATTATCGCCGTGGGCTGCAACCCTCGAACCTTCAACACACCTGGTGTAAGAGATAATGCGTTATTCTTCAAAGACGTCGGCGATGCGAGGAAGGTTAAACGGCGTATCCGTGAATGTTTTGAGCTGGCGGTGATGCCAAGGGTGACTTCTCAGATGAGACGACATCTTCTGCGTTTTGCTATCGTCGGTGCAGGTCCCACCGGGACAGAGCTTGCTGCGTCCCTGTGTGACTTCATCCACGAAGATATGTTCAAAGTTTACCCGCAACTGAAGGACGATGTTCGAATAATTTTATATGACGTAGCTCCCACAGTCCTTAGCACCTTTGATAAATCCCTATCTCGTTACGCAATGGAGACGCTGAAGAGGGAGGGCGTGACGATAAAAATGAACCGGCACATTGAAAAATTGCGCTGGGGAGAACCTAACACCGAAGGACTCCATGAAATGGACCCAAAAAGCTGCTTGACGCTTAGGACGAAGGAGGAAGGCGAAGAAGGGGTTGGTATGTGTGTCTGGGCGACAGGTAACGAAATTGGCCCATTCGTCAACAAAGCACTCAATACAATCGATCCATTTCCAATATTGTCTGCTCTCTCAAAGGAAACTGGAAGCCCCGTCACTGAACCCCAAAATACAACCTGGAAAGTGCATAAGACTCCTAAGGTTGGCGCCCTTCTCGTGGATAGCCACCTAAGAGTGCAATTGAAATCAGCAGGGGGCCAAATCGCTGTCTTACAAGATGTCTTCGCCCTTGGGGATACCTGTATGTTAGAGTCTGGCTCCCCCCCAGCGACCGCTCAAGCGACAAGTCAAGAAGCCATCTGGCTGGCCAATGTACTCAATCGGGGTAATCTGGACCGGTCACCCGGTTTTTCGTTCAAGAATCTCGGAGTCCTTGCATATATTGGCAGTTCTAAAGCGTTGATGCAGCTGCCACATGAGGGCGGTAGTGAGTTTAACAACAATGGATTTTTTCGCGGTATAAAAGGCTACCCGGCATGGCTGATTTGGAAAGGAGCATACCTATCCATGAGCATGAGTTGGAGAAACCGGCTGAGGATATTGCTCTCCTGGTTCTCGAATTGGTTGTTTGGGAGAGATGTGTCCAGGTACTAAGTAAGTCGATTGCGCTACTGCACTCACACAAATGGGCCTATCTCCGTGCTGCTCCCCACAGCCAGCTTTTGTATCTGGCTATAATTCCATTTACACTGGTTGATCCTTTTCCTTATCTTATTTCTAGATACCGTATTTCATAAGAAGTGAATGTAGCCAAAAGTAGGCATTTTGAAATTCATGGTAGAATGCAATCAGCCAGCTCGGCTATGAATCTGCCGAAAACCCCAATTTTTGCCAGTGTTGTTGGTTAGTTCGGCTATTTATAATAGCTCTCTGGATAATAAATAAATGGCTTTTGGGATGCACTCACAGTCATGCATCCCTCTCTATACTTTTTAACCACCTCCGCATCCTTGACGACGACATTGCATTCCACCCCATACTTGAAAACACAAAGAGGGGGGAAATCTCAACGAAGTGCACAAAATCTACTCCCCACCGAAATATGTCCACCGAACCTGCATACAAAGCCATTGCTCGCAAGAAGCTTGAGCAGCTCGAATCGCGCATTCCCAAAGCATGGCGTCTCGAGGGCCAATGGATCCCAACCGGTATGCTCTCAGCGGAAGAATCTGTCATGGTCACGGATAAATATGATTCGGTTAATGTGATGGATGTACCACGCAAATGTGGCCTGTTGAACGCAGAGGAGCTGGAGATTACGGAAAAATGGGACATTAAGGGATTATTGCAGCAGGTTGCTACAGGCGAGCTATCAGCTATGGAGGTTTCAGAGGCATTTTGCAAGGTTTCTTTTCCTTTTCCTTTTCCTTTCCTTTTATTTCCGCTCTTGAATTTTTCTCGACTATATATTCCTCGTGGAAGCTTTCATTCATATCTATCCTGTATACATGTAAACGTAATTCCATATCGCCTTGACCAAGCGCAAATCCCACTCAATACGTATTCACCACAGAAAGTGATAACATTCATCTCTTTGAAATATTATACATAAATACGATTTTAAATAACACATAGCTAACCGTCTCCAGCGCGCGGCAATCTGCCACCAACTCACCCGCTGCTTAACGGAGCCTCTATTCGAGCAAGCGCTGGATCGTGCCTCCGAACTGGATGCGCATTTCAAGCGCACGGGGGAAACTATGGGACCTCTCCATGGTCTCCCTATTTCTGTCAAAGACACCTACGATATCAAAGGCATTGACTCTACTACTGGCTTAGCCTGTCTTGCATTTAAACCAGCCACGGAAAATTCACCCCTGGTGGACCTGTTGCTCAACCTAGGCGCCATAATCGTTGCGAAGACCAACATCCCTCAAACCCTCGGCGCGCTTGATAGCGTAAATAATCTCTTCGGCCGCACTCTGAACCCCCTGAACCGCAAACTAACACCGGGGGGTAGCTCTGGCGGCGAGGGGGTGCTCGTTGCCATGAGAGGTTCAATGATAGGCTTTGGTACTGACATCGGTGGCAGCATTCGCATCCCAGCAATGTGCCTTGGGATCTACGGCTTCAAACCAAGCACGGGACGCGTCCCGTTTGGTGGCCAAATGAGCGGCAGTGTGCCTGGCAAGACACGGGTTAGCCTGCAACCTGTTGCCGGCCCCATTGCACGATCGATGTCAGATATAGACGTCGTGATGAGAGAAATTGTGCCGATAGCAGAGCTATATGGCGAAGATAGTATCCCCGGTCAATGGGGGGTTAGTGAGACACCACTTTCATTGACGAAACCGCGTAAATTCACCATTGGCGTCCTACCCTCCGACGGACGCATCCAACCTCTACCGCCCATCACTAACGTGCTGAACGAAGTAGCACAAGCCCTCCGCAAAGTCCCTGGAGTTGAAGTCGTCGAGGTGCCCATCCCCAAGGCGCTGGGTGATTGCCAACGCGTGGCAAACGAGCTTATGGGCCTGGACGGCGCTGGGCATATGGCTGATCTTCTAGAATCCACATCGGAGCCTCTCATTCCGTGGCTACAGACGAGGTTTAAGCGCGGCACACAAAAGACGCTTGCCCAGGCTTACGCGACTCAAGGGCGAAGGTCAGAAATAGAAAAGGAGATGATGAAGATGTGGACTTTGTCCCCTCCGTCCACTTCCGGTTTCCAATCTAGAGTCAGGAGAGTGGATGCGATCATCCACCCCATCGCCCCACACCCTATTCCTGAGCATGACCGTTACAACGCCGTCGGATACACATCCAGCTGGGTCCTACTTGATTACGCCGCTGGAACAGTGCCGGTGCGGAAATTCACAGAAGCGGATCTCGAACTTGGGAAGGAGATGGATGGCAGGATCTTATCGAATTGGGACAAGAGGAATATGGAGCTGTGTGCGTTTCTAGCTTTCCCTTTCCTCCCTCCCCTTTCCCTCCTTGCTATTAACCACATGGCTTGCAAAACAGGGAACTCCAATACCGTTGACCGACGCGTCTACCTCGATTCGCCACTGAGCATCCAGGTCATCGCCCCCAGGCTTCATGAGAACACCTTGTTTGAGGCGATGTGCATTATTGATCGCGCAGTGCGGACCCAGCATACCGGAAGCAGTGGACAGGGATGGAAGTTGTGATTTTTTCCATTTACCCTCGGCTGACAGTCATGGAACATTGACTATAGTTGATTTTGTGTTTTAGAAACTATATTATTCTGACATAGCACGCCCTAATATATATCTATACATATATATAGATAGATGCCGATATTATCTACGATGACTGATTCATGCATAGGTAGACGCGAAATAAGATTTAAGGAGTTTATAGCATGACTGGTTCCCCTAGTTTTCTCTAACAGTACATTTACATTGAAACATCAGCTCTATACCTTTGCAAGCACGATTCGTCTCGTCAGTGCAGGGAGGTTGACGAAATCGTGAACACCCTTTGATGTCGTGCTGCTAGGGGAACAACCGCAATAAACATAAACTGTCCCCAAAAGCCTAAGAAACGCATTTGAGGTAAGTGCTTAGAAACGGCATTTGAGTTGTGTATTCGGTGGTGCCCATAGGCACCGACGAAATGTTTTGATTGAACTGCCTAGAATCTAGAGACGCCTACCGACTATCTGGAAAGGCGAGTGGGACAAAGACATGCCACCCCTATGTATGTACAACTGGAACTATCCATACAACAACAGTAGTACGTGATAAAAGCAAAGGAAAATAAGTTACGGATAAGGATCTAAAGTTCCCGAACGGAAAGCTGATTCAAAGGCAAGGAAAACATAAGGAAGTTCAAAGCCATGTACCATGTTTGTGTACGTTTGGAACCGAAGTTGAAGGTGAATAAACCTGAAGAAAACAGAGGGAAGAAGATATGTAGAGAGAGAGATGTGAAACAAGAAAAATATTTTGCAAAGAAAGGGGTGGGTGGGTCATCTCCATAATTCCAGATAGGAGGATCGTAATGATCTGTTTTCAATATAGCCAAAAAGGCTGGCAGATTAGTATAGACTACGGATTAGGTCTTTGGTTGTCACACGAGTTATCGGTTCTAGAGGCTGGATTACAAGAGACAGATTTGGTCTGCCTTGCGAATGTCAGCGCAAGAATGATAAGCGAAAGAAAAAATTCAAACCAGGGTTGAAAATATTCTCATCCAATCCCTTGTGGTGATGGTTTGGAATTATTATGCGGTAGCCGCGGCAGATGGCATGCCATTTGGTGAAGCATGGCGTTTCGCAGGGTTTTCGGATGGCGCTTCATTCTGTGTAAAGTTAGTGTTAGCAGCGAAACCGATTTCGAGCCCGTTGAGCCCAAAAAACCAAATATCAACATAAAGTGAAACGAGTGCTGCTGGTTGGTTAGTAATTTTGTTTCTAAGGTAGCTACTTACATCCAACGCATGAATGTTTCTCTTTTGAACTGTTGGTTCAGACTTTTTCACGACTTTTTTCTTAGGTCGGGATGGTCGCACTTCTCCAGGTTGGAAGACATCTTCAGGAAGGTCGTAGCTATTGCTGACATCAGTAATGGTCCAAAAAATATTCAGGGGAGGGAACAGGTGACG
Source organism: Histoplasma mississippiense (assembly GCF_000149585.1). Classification (NCBI taxonomy): domain Eukaryota; kingdom Fungi; phylum Ascomycota; class Eurotiomycetes; order Onygenales; family Ajellomycetaceae; genus Histoplasma; species Histoplasma mississippiense. The sequence continues at coordinate 683,696 of NW_001813981.1, read as the reverse complement.
CACTTGCGGACATGAGTAATATTGAGATCATTTATGCCAGGTTGGTACTGTGCCCATGAAGTGCAGGTACTTTTGAATATATGCGTGTCCGCCGAGATATCTAGCGATCTTGAGGCACCTTCGAGAGTCAGTTGTATCATGGTAAGTTATCGGAATGCCTACCTGGAACTAATGGCTTGAGTTCAAGTCCAATGTAGTATGTTGTCGTGTATAGTGTGCAGCCATTATCTCCATTGGGATGATCTGTTTCCGGCATTTTGATAGCCTCGCCGCCATTTTGAGAAGCCGCGGTGTGTTGGGGATCGTTACTCTCGTCGGTAGTTTCGGTTTTCGTGCCCTTCGCTTGGTACTTCATTGATCCGCCCATAACCTCTACGATCTCCTTCTCGTCCTTACATACATGAATTCTTTCGAATCCCTTCGGAAACGGATGGGCAATCTCGATCGATGATTTCCTATCGAGCGCTCCGACAAGATGTCGTAGTTTGGATTCCACAAGGCCTGACCACACAGATTGTGCATCCTTGCTGCGGCTTGCGGACGTGATATTGAGGTAATACTTATAATCCTGCGAGAAGAATGTGTGGCGAGTGAAAAGGTCGTTCCAAGACAGTTGCCCAACGAATATTTTGTCAGCAATATCCCCACCGCGTTTTAATTCTCGAAGAAGAACCGTCTTCGTAGATAGTGATACGTTGTGTGTCGCACACATAGATGGATATGCAGGTGTAATTATGGGCATTAGGTGATATTTATCGCCATGGTAAATCTAAACGATCCTGTTTGAGCGAAATACATCCGTAGTTAGAGCTTTGGAAACTGCACTTACCTGCGGGTTCCAAACTTTCATCTGGAGCGGACCTTCTTCTATAGGCTTTAGTAACACTGGTTGAGGCCATTTCCACTGATTCATTATGCGGAAAAACTTTCCCACGATCGCCGACCCTGTAGCTTGGGGATATAGCTGGCAGACTCTGGCAACAAGCATAGCCCATGCAACGCCTCCAGGGAACCCAACGATGTTTGAATAGATCGCTCGTCCTACAACAAACTGTATTAGCATCTGAAAAGTGAAACAGAGGTCGACGTTGCGTACGCTGTGCCCAAAGCTTGATTGCACGTAGCGCAAGCCGAAATGTCTTTTGTTGAGGGACAAGTTCCAGGATCTCATCCGTCACCCTTGTCCCGTTGACGCATCGTATCTCTTTCTCATCTAACCCACGTAGCAAATCCTTGTTCCTCAGGTCCAAATTCAGAGGCACGGAATGCACAAGGAGACGCGCATAGATAAGGTCAATGCTGATACCCGATAATTCAATTTTAATGATAGGAACGTAGGCATCTGGAACGGAAGTTAACTTTTCAATAGCGCCTTTCGGCGCCATATTTTCTAAAATGGGAGGAAAATCGGAAAAAAAGTCTTCGAACGAAACGTGTTTCGGGCCAACAACCAGGGTGTCAATATCAGATCCTATTGTATGACAATCGAAAGGTTAGTGTATACTTTCCCCACGCGTCGTAGGGCCGACACCTAGAATGCCAACGGACCTGGACCATATACGCCCAGACGATAACTGCCATATGTAAATATTTTCCCTCCAGCAACATCGATAGCCGCCTGCGACAAACCCTTGCGCCGGCTAACTACCTTAACAAACTCGACCGTCACCCGCTGGATCAGTTGTAATGTCTGTTTTCTAAGGCGAATGTAAAGTTAACGGTGGTGCCTCAAGAAAAAGACGAAAATAAAGAAGAATAGGAAGACAACTGAAAACAATAGTTGTTATCTGGATAAATACCTCCGCTCAGTCTCTGCCGGCGCTTCGAAGTTATTTTGTCGTTTTAGCTCGGTGGTTAGATCATCGTTGGCAGCGATCTCTGCTGGGGTGGGCAAGGCATTCGATACCGGAGGAGTCACTCCCCACTGCCTAGTCGGCGCTGCAGCCATAACGGTGAGGGCGGGCTGTCCCCTATATGACGATTCTGAACGCGATTTGGAGTTCACTCTGCCAAAATCGAGTGTTCCTGCTGCTTGCGAATGAGGCTATCATGGGTGGACAGATGGACAAGAGAAAATCAAGGGAGGAGACTAAGAGGCAGAAACGTGCAGTTGAACAAAGAAGACACATCCAGACTCACACGGTTGAACTAACAGAAATATGCAAAGAAAAGTGAAGGCAGGTGGCTGGAAGTTGGGCGAAGCCGTGTGAAGCTGTAGTCGGGTTGGTCTGGCTGAGTCATCAAATTCTAGACGCGCGGCAAAATAACTTGAGGCTGAATCCGCACAAAAAATCCCTAATATGGAAAAAGGCTCCTCATTGGTGAGTCAGGTCATGGAACCCTCTCTTGGAACATTGGAAGGTTTTGTTGAAGGCCCAGGCGTATGCTTGAACAACCTACATCTGCAGACAATTGGCTGTTCTTTTTTTCGCAAAAGAGGGAATGTACTTTTCTGAGTTTGCTAGGCACTTCATATCTTTCTGTGTGACCAGATTGGAAACCTTCCAAAAACTCTTGATGTGACAGCTGCTCTCTGTGATTGTGTATGCATGACTCATGTTCCTAGATTCTGCTGGGGTTTACATCAGCAAGGTGTTGAATTGCCATTCTGTATAGTTCTGGATTGGAGATGAACTTTTTCTGTGTATTATAAGACAGTCAGAGCAAGATGCTATTGCCTAATCATATAGTTGAAATATTCACAGTTGATATAGAAGGGCAATTCTCCATAGAGGAATCAGGGAAATCAGTCTAGTTTTGCTTGCAGAAGGTTGCACTAATGCTGAGGAGATATATATCTTAGAAAGACAACAAACAAATTATATTGACATGGCCTTTATCCAGTGGTCCTGGCTGGTGATACTCAGACAAATAGGCCCTAACCAACGCCACAGCAAACAGCAACTAACCTATGTCAGCGAAAGCAGTTATGTTGCTTTTCTCTTTGATGAGAGACTAAATATTGGCCGCCATATGTACAGTTACCTCTAGGAAATTTCAAATTTGAACCCTCATGCCATGGAGACTAAAGACGCAAACTATTGGGCGGCATCCTCACATGTATTAGGGGAATTCAATGTGTAGCCGCATGCATTGCAAACACCTAAAAAACCCGACCCTGGTTCATCTGCAATCCAATGTGGTAGGCCATCTTCGACTTGAGTTCTTCAATCAGCACACCCCTTTCATTTCAAATCCAGCCAAGTCAAAAAATAAGGATACTACAATCCAACTTAAAAAATTTTCAGCAAAAGCATGAAGTGGAGAATCATCCCGGGTTTTCCTGGGAATTACATAGGGTAGGCCTACACACTGCAGCGTACGCACGTCGATTGTCAATATCAGCTGTCTTCACGACGTAGAAGCAGACCATTAAAACCTTGGGTGAGAGCTAGCTTGGCATGAGGAAAGGGTCAATTCTTGCATTTCAGCGTAAGATGCTAATATATAATCATCACTCTGATCCTCAATGCTTGCTCCATGCATTAGTTAACTAGGTAGTTCAGATGATTGCGCATTATCCTATCACTTCAGATTCCTAGAAGCCAAAGAGAGTATGAACAATTTTACTCCTTCTTCTCATCCTTGCGATGAGCATCGTGGGTATGCCAAGGACCCAAGAGCGTACAGTGGATTCATACAACGTCGCCCTCATCTGCCCGATGGGGGTTGAATTAGCCGCGGTGGAAGGCATCCGCGTATATGAAGGAGCTTCTGGAGACAATCCCTCCATCCGAAATTAAGTAGACTCCTCTCGCGGTAGAATCCATCAAGGTACATCATTTCAAAAATTTTCAGCAATCAAATTGCCTGATGGGAAGTTAATGCAGCTTTGCAGGTGTCGGGACTCTCAGGGGGGATTGCAGACAAAATTTCCCAGTTGGAAGAGATGAACAAACTTCTTGTTTACAAGCGATAAATCTCACGTCCAAAAAAAAAAAAAAAAAAAAGAACGAATCCTTGCAGGTCGATCTCAAGGAGTCATAGGAAAATTTCCGCAGATGGACTGCAGGCGGTGGAGGATCAATTCGAGGGGAGTCCGGAGGAAACGGCGGGCGTCCTGAAGGCATAAATGCTAGTGGGGTAAGTGCTTTGACACGGTTGATGTGATAGACCTGAGCATCCTGCTTATATGTATGTTTAAAGTCGTGGGTGGTATGATTAGAAGCGATTGTACCGAACTGAAAAGGACGATACTTAAAAGATGGGCAGCGGGATTAACCCGAGTGGACAAATTTTTTGCAAAGTGGTTCCGCTCTCGCCGTTTTTTGTATAGCCCATCAGACGGTGACTTCTTCAATTTGAGTTGAACTTGAGTCAAGCAGATATCTGGCTGGTTTAGCGCCAATGCGGCTTGCGGCGTGGGTTTATATAGTATGCTAGTTCGCAATGGGAAGCTGTCAAATCAAGGATTTGGTAGGTTTAGCAACTTGAAACCTCTCACTATAACTATGTACTTCGGCTTACCAACGCTTAACTAGCGCTGGTAGTAACTAACTAAGTGGAGGGACATCCGACTCCTTGTCGATTCTCCAGCAAAGACATGACTCAATGGTCTCCTACTAATTTTGACCTCCTGGACTACGCCGCGTACGAAACATGAAACTTGAAGTAGACGGGAACGATACGATAATGGTGCTAACTGTTAGAGCTACTCTCGGTCCTCTTGACTTCTTTCGGCGGAGGCACGACCTTTCGGCAAAACAAAATCCCGGCCTGGTCCATTTGGAGTAAATATTGTGCTTTGGTGGTTGACACATGGGCAGCATATCGTCAATTGAACTCTGCGTCCCCTTTTAAGAGCTTGCACCCTCTTTACCCGTTAACCTCATATTTCTCCGTAAGAATGGGTAGCATCCGCCCTCCATTCGCTGAAGTTGAAGCATCACGGCCTGATTTCGACCATTCAGCGCCGCTAACCTGGACCAAATCACCCAATCCCGGTTGGAAGCAAGGACAAGGAGGAAACGATAACCAAGCCAGCCTGGAGAAAAACCATGTCGAAATCGACCCCTACGAAGCGGGCCGGACTGCACACCTCAATTACAAACTCATGATCTCCGCGATCGTGCCACGGCCAATTGGACTCCTGAGCACCAGATCAAGAGACGGGCAGACCTTAAACGTTGCCCCCTTCAGCTTTACGCAGATGGTCAACTTCGACCCCCCAATCATCGTCGTGGGGTTCACGGGAAATCCGGATCCGCCAAAGGATTCTCTACGCAACATCCTAGAAACGGGGGAGTGCGTTGTTAACACAGTGAGCGAATATCATCTTGAAGCTGTCAACCACTGCTCTATCAACGTGCCACATGGCATATCCGAATTCGAACTGTCAGGGTTGCACCCGGCCCCGTGCACGACAGTCAAAGCCCCTCGAGTTAAGGAGTCGATATTCTCGATTGAGACGAAACTCGTGGAAACAAAGGAGTGGAATAGCCGGGCAAATCCAGGGAAGAAGAGTGGTGTTATGGTGATACTAGAGGGGACGAGATTTTGGGCACGAGAGGATGCGATCGATGACGAGAGGAGCCTTCTTGATCCTGCTGTTCTTCGACCCGTTGCCCGTCTTGGTGGGATTTCATACCTAAGGTCGACAACTATGATGGAGATTCCACGACCCTCAGTAAATTAGGAAACTCTAGCATCGGGTTCTGGAAATTACCCGCCGCGTATGTAGACTATTTATAACTCGCTGGGATTTTCCCCTTGCACTTTTTTCCCTTACCTTGTGTTCTCCTTTTCCCTTCTTCGATAGAGCCGGATGGATTCTGAATTTCTGGCGCATATATACTTGCTTTTGCCTATGTATCTATTTATATTCGTTTCGACAACTGATAATGTTGGAGGTGATATCTAACTACCTTTGACCCAAGGATCGCCCGGCTAACATTTACTAGAAGTACTAGTATTTGATGCAATCCCTATATGTTTCGGCAATGTGACCAAGCATCGTGTTTGGTATATTGTATCTGGCATGTGTCCATTTAAGCCTTTTCGTTCCCTTGGTCACGATTGGCCCCGCCCTCGAAAGCAACGAATCCAATGCCGCGTTGCTGCCAAATGCGCTTGCCAGTCCGCTTGCAATGCGCGTGTCAGGCCACTCAACCGCGACAGATTCGGTATGTTTCTACCGATCGGCAGCCTCAACCAAGAGACGCAGGGTTGCCGCAGCGTTGGTTTCCCCCTTGTTTAGTGCTATGGTTCAAGGAGAATCCGCGACCTTGGTTCCTGGTATCTGTGACTGATTAAAAGCCAACAGTTGCATCTCGCACATCCTAGCTGCAAAACTTGTCACAAACCGAATGATGGGGCAGATGGACGTCCTCTCCCTTCCGGTTAAGAATTAACCCATTTATCTGATATTTTTGCTTAATTTGTTTTTATAATACATTCCTCAGTTCAGCACCCTGCTTGAGCAGATTTCTTGCTGTGATATCACTCTAATATTTATTGTTGCTCAAGCTGGCCTTCCTCCCCCTCGACAAGAATGGCGCATTGGCATTTATGGATATAGATACTTCTGTACTTATGTAAATAGAGATTCCCCCCTTTTTTTGGCCACAATGTTTTTGCCTTCCGGACCTTGTTGTCCATTGATACCCGACTTCTGGTGCGAGAAATTTGAACTTACACCACTGGAAATGGATTTACATTCTGGATATCCTCAATGATAGCTTTGGTGGCATTGATTTTTGCTGCGAGTTGTCATATTCTTCTCTCTTACGTTTTGCGCACTCTCAAAAAACATTTGACAAAAGTCACAACATATTGGTGTGTCATCGGTCTCCCGCATCATCCTTGTCGAACCTTTAATTTCTTACCTTTGTGATAGGCGGGGGAAAGTGGGATAGCAACCATCAATGGCTGCACTAAAAAGCCGTTGCAGATGTTCTGCTCATCTAGTGGCCCAGCCCAGGCCCTGCCACATTATTTCTTTTAATGGTTGCCCCTAACAACGCATATCACCCCAACCTCCTCCAACAACTGAGGACAAGAAACTCCGACATTTGTTTGAACAGCATTTTCTCCCTCGACTCGATATCAGTCGGCATTCAATATTTACAGAACATAGCGGATGGTACGGAGTATTGTTATTGCTATTTGCTAATTGCAAGATTCAAACTTCCTTTTCGTCACTGAAGGCCATCCTCATGGCACATTGATATTGCATATGAAAACAGGTTGTATATATTCTTTTGTGTGCACTGTTTACGATAGATTTTGTGCAGGTGAAATCTTTGAGCCGATCGAATAGCGTTTACCTAACCGATCTACCAGCAAAATAAAGGGCAAAGCTTTCAGCGGGCCGGTAATCAAACTTAATTCGAGCGCGGGGAACAAAGCACATCAGCAAACAAATATACATAGTACTCAGGAAAACTGAGGTCATGGCGGATTTAGCTCCTAAAGCGGAAATATCGGATGCCGTGGATGCAAGTGCCCGTGATTTTAATGAAACCGATCTGTCGCAATCATGCGCAATCATGAATGAGGGAGAGTCGCATCAGTTTGAAGCGAATGCCACAGCTTCCACACCCGAACCGGAAACAGCTTCCTCGGACCAGCAGGTGGAAACTGATGGGATTACTGAATACCATGCATTTGACCATAACCCCCACGAGCGACCTCATTCCTCCTCTTCTCATGCTTCCGCTACTTTTACTGGTGATGACGATTATTTCGATCAAGAGGGCCGACATGCCGCAAGGTCAACATCAAGTCGCTCATCCATTTCTTCTTTACCGGGCTCCGTCGTCGTATATCCTCCAGGAAAGCATGATTACAACGGCACCATTACCCCATCGAATTTCCGCGGGCATTATATGCAACATTATATAGAGAGTAATAATGACCAACCCATTCCCGTGGACAGCAAGGACTTTAAAAAGAACACTTATACCTCCCGGCTTTCAAAAATTGCGCCTGGCGTTCGAGATCGTGATTCGCCTTTTAGACACCCTAGCTCAGTGCTTGCGATGCAAATGGGAGATGAGGAGGATTGTGACGGGTATGGGTATGAGTACGACAATGAGAAAACTACACCATCGCGATATCGGAAGCGCCGGGGCAACGGCCGTGGCCATTCGTGCCAGAGTGTGTCGGGGATGTCCATGCGCTCGCTGGTCTCGACGCCGCCGTCTGCTAGGTGGAATTATAAATCACCACCGACAAAAGGGGAGCCAGTACAGAAGGAGTACCCACTAGTCCTTCTCCATTGTACTTTGCTCCCACCGTCTCTTACACTACCGCATGGTTTGGGAAGACCTAGTGCGCAGCTTCTCGAGGAGATTTTGCCGGAAAAGTACTGGGCGAGGTGGAAGTTGTTGGAGGATAAGATTGTCAATTCGGGTGTGCTGAGGGATCGCGGGTTGCTGATATCTCATCCCCAAGAAATGTATGACTTGCTTGAGGAGCGGCTATTAGAGAGTCTAGAGCTGGTTCGGCCAAGGTTGGGATACGGGCATTTCCTTGGTCGGGAAGATGAAGACAGTGCGGATGATGGAGGTAAGAAGGCTGATGCGAAAGAGGATTGCGGAGATTTCAGCGATGGATGTGAAGGGGAAAAATGTGCTGATTGTGGCGCACGGGTTCTTCGGCATTTGGAAGGGGAAAAGCGGAAATGGGAAATAAAAGTCTATGCTGCGAATGGACTAATGAGAGCTGGCGCTTGGGCGGCAGCGTGGAGAGAAATGGAAAAGGTCGACGTCGAAGTCGGATTGGCACTCCCGGTCGAGATAAAGCGGGAACTAGAGCGGAGAATTACTGAAGAGGGTAAGATGAAGATCGAGCAGGAACTGCGGTTGTTGGAGGAGGAACAACGGAGGAGAGAGATTTACGGTGAACCGCCACCACCCACCCAGGAGGCAATAGATGGGCTCGGAGATGATGTGGTTCCTCCCTTTCAATCGGATTTTGACAGGCCATCACCTCCTCCTACTTTCGAGCAGCCAGAGCCACGGGCAACAGTTCTCTCCGTGTCAACCTATAAGCATGGACATGAGCATGAGATGATACCCGCCAAATCTGATGAGATTGATTTGCAGACTCTTTGCGCAAATTACATCCGTGTTCTCGCCAGTGATACACGGAACGTCGCGCTTGCTTTCCTAAGTGTTCTTGTCCTCTACTTATCGATTACCCTGACGAGGAGAGGAGGAGTTTTTATAGACCCCACATCAATCCCCCCGCATGCCCCTCCGCCAAATATCTCGACGCCAATAGCTATTGAACGTAGCCGTCCCTCAGTCGTTGGTTTTCCTGTCATCCCATCCGGTCAACCAGGATTTCCACTGAGTTCTGAGATGGATGACGAAATGACCCACACAACGTCCGCGTGTGCGAGCCCCATATTTGAAATGTCATCTATTAATGGTATTCCATTAGAGCAAACTCTCACATCGCAACACACACCAAACCGTTTTGCACATCTTTGCCAAAGTGAATCTCACTCTAGTGAGCCCTCGATTCAGCCCCAAGCACCAGCTGCATTTAAACCTACGGTATTAGCTGAACCAAACGATTCCTCGCCAAGGAAGCACCGTGACACCGTTTGCTCATCAGTTCAGCATATTGCGCAGCCCGCTCTGCAGCCAACCATATTAAACCCAGATGTCATAAGTGAGCACCGTACTGTTGCGTCCTCCGCTCAAATGTTAGAATCATCTCAACCGCTGGTAGGCGTAGAATGTCAGCCATCAGCGGTGGTTTTAACATCAACAGGAGCTGAGGGTCCATCGGCAGAAGGGTAACACAGTCACCGCAAGTCATGATACACGACGTGGAGAAAGATGTGGAACGACTAGAAACAGAGCCAGTACCGCTTCCTTGTTGTGTTTGGATGCCAGTTGACAATTAACACAACTTGTTTTGCGTTTATGAACTAGTATGACTATAGCGATGAGGAAGACGCAGTTTCTCGGTTTTGGTTTCTGCGAAGATGGGGCGTGAAAGTCATTAAATGGTGGTTCTGTCTTTTGTTTTCGTTTTATTTTCCCGCTTTGATAAGCAAAATGAGAATTTGCTTACCCCAATAGCGGGGTGGTAATTTCCTTTTGACTTTGATATCTAAATTTTGCATTAACCTTCGTCCTTGCTTTATACATCTCGTCGGCCGCAAGGGCCCTTCTCCCTCACCGTTCTCTGATTATTTTCGTGGAAGCATGGGTATTTATACGAGCCAGTGCTCTTCGCGTGGATTATTTCCTTTTTTTTTTCTCGCCCTATTTTTATTGAGTTATTTGCTATGTTCTGCATTGTCATGTGCCATCTGCTGGTTTTTTGAGCAGAGTTATGAATTGATGAAATGTTTCAGGGACATATATATGTACGTAGATTAGTTGATAGATAGATAGTCTATATGTAGCTGCTAGGAATTAGTACAGAAACCTTTGCTGGCAATTAAAGGCAGTGTTTCTGCAACACATCTGCTATGTGGCAACGTATAGATACGTCTGGGATCAGTGGTATGCAAAAGCACCATAGTTCAAGATGAAAAGAAAATAACAACGAAAGTCTCACACATCCAACCAGAATTCCGGGTCCACCGATCGGTTTCTCTTTTGAGCATGTCTGAAAGATAATCGCTTGATCTTATCAACCCAGGCTTCGAACCCCACCATCTCCGCTTGAAGGGAAACGAAATCCATGCTCTTGGGGACCTGCTATTACGTCTGCCGAATATCAATACTTTTACCCGATCAATCTACTGCCCCAAATCAAAAGCGCCTTAACCGATAGGTCTGGTAGCATGGATGAGGTTGGTGCCGACAGCTCGACATGACTTTTATTCCTCGTATCACCCCAGCTTTCTTCACTTGCATGACTGGGACAAAAGATCATCGGTATCGTCATTTTTGCTACGATTGTTCCTGTACAGAACATGAACATGAGGAATAGGCCATCATCAGAGACCGGTGGTTTTGATTACGATGGAAAAGAACAAAACGCGGATTGGCAAGCTACGACATCATCGGCCTAAGAAAGCTCTGGAAAGGTGTTGTTGGACCACGAACCTCGATAACTGGAGGGACACTGTCAGCCAAAAAGTGACGATACCAACGATGTTGAAAGAGGACTGAAAACCCATGGTAGCAGATTTTGGTATTTTGATATTTGATGTGTTAAATTCGGAAAACCCTAGAATCAATCTTGATTAATCGCTTCGGCATCAAATCTACGTGGGTATTTCTGTGCCCTTTTCGCATATTGCTAGAGGTGGTATAGCGAAATGAAGAGTTGTGGTGAGTATAGCTGGAAAGATGGGTTGGTATGGGGTTCAACAACTTGTATTACAAGGATGACATCATGGCAACAGAGATTTCCTCCCATCGTTTGCTCTCCTATCACCTATGGCCTCTTGGTCGCGAACCCCTCGCCATAGCCCATGGATGTGCTCTCCTGCGATCTTTGACCAGGTGTAAATGAATTGAGGGTTGGCTCCGATTTGCCCAAAGATCGGGTAGAGAGGACTTAAGAGGTTTGTAGCAGTGAGGGATGTTGATGTTAACGTCTAGAGCTTTTGAACCTGCTGACCTGGACATACCACGCCAGTGGATGACAAGGCTGTGCTTCTGGAATGGGAGTTCCTCTGGATATTGTTGCTCACCCTTTAGCCCCAAGCCCAGTTCCAGCACAAGTGGAGATGGAGAATTGGAAGAATGTTGTTGTTTTCCGCCAATCGCCGCCCAGCCTGTGGGAACGAGGGTGACTAAGCCTGTGATCCGCTATTCCATATTTACATTAGTGTGGCTGCAGACAGATTCTCAGCATTTCCGGGTCCCGTGATTGGCCGCGAAAAGTTTTCGGAGCCTCTTGCTTTCTAAAAAATTCTCATCGCGGATTTCCATACATTTCCTCTCCAACTTTATCCGTGGCCATATACTAATAATTCCCCTCCCCCTTTCCCCTCCCCCTTCCTCTCCCTCTCTTCCTTGTTTCGCGTTCACTCGCTTGGTTCGTGCTATCTCTTCTTTTTCAGAATGGCTGCTGCTGCCCCTTCTTCGAAACTGGATGGCATCCAGAAACCGGCCCTTCCCACCCCCCAGGGGCCCCAGATGAGCGGCCTTAACCTGTACTCAAGATTCGCCTTTGCTGGCGCTGTCTGCTGTTCAGTTACCCATGGCGCCCTCACACCTGTCGACGTGTAAGTCCCAGAGTCTCATTGCGTCTGTCTGTTATGAGCGCTTTGGAATTGCGGCCGATTCGCCGATATTTACCCGTGGCTAACAATGGAATGTCTTCCAGCGTCAAGACAAGAATCCAGCTTGATCCAAAAACCTACAACAGAGGCATGATTGGGGGATTCAAGCAGGTCGTTCAGAATGAAGGAGCCGCGGCTCTGTTGACCGGTTTTGGCCCAACTGCTGCCGGTTACTTCCTGCAAGGGGCCTTCAAGTTCGGAGGTTACGAGTTCTTCAAGAAGCAGTCCATCGACTTCCTTGGCTACGAGACTGCGGCCAAGAACAGAACCGCCGTCTACCTCGCCTCGTCTGCGCTTGCTGAATTCTTCGCTGATATCGCTCTCTGCCCCCTCGAGGCTACACGTATTCGTCTCGTTTCCCAACCCGAATTTGCTTCTGGCCTAATGAGTGGATTCGGGAAGATCCTCAAGAACGAAGGAGTTGGTGCTTTCTACTCTGGTTTCGGTCCTATCCTTCTGAAACAGTAAGGGCTTTCTCCCCAACCAACCAAACAGCGCCCGTGCGTATCACATTCATTAGTAAGTAATATTAATTCTTGAACAGGGTTCCATACACTATGGCCAAGTTCGTCGTTTTCGAGAGAGTCTCGGAGGCTCTGTACCGTCAGTTCGATAAGGAAACTCTCTCCGATGGGGCCAAGACTTCTATCAACTTAGGATCTGGTCTCATGGCCGGTTTTGCTGCTGCTATTATCTCTCAACCCGCCGACACCATGCTTAGCAAAATCAACAAGACCGAAGGCCTTCCAGGTGAAGGAAATATGTCCCGCTTGATCAAGATTGCAAAGGAACTCGGACTCCGGGGTAGTTTTACCGGTATTGGCGCTCGTCTCGTCATGGTTGGTGCTATCACTGCCGGCCAATTCGGTATCTACGGTAGGTTATTTGTTCGTTTGCATTCGCACTTCCCCCGCATCAACGATTTACTGACCTTTCCTTTCTCTGCAGGTGATATCAAGCGCGTCCTTAACGCCACGCAAGGCGTCGAATTGAAATAGAGTAGCCCTTGATTCCTTGGTTACCCAATATCCACCACCCACCGTTTCGTTCAACTCTTTCGATGCGTTAACCTCCTACAATACCCGGTCTCAACCCACTGTGTGACCTCTCATATATCCCTAGCAGGTCCATCCGGGATGTATATTTTTTATTTTTTTTATTCGTCGTGTTGGTTTTTCATGTGTCAGTTTTTTTTTTTTTTTTTTTTTTTTTTTTTTTTTTTTTTGATATAAAAAATGAAAAGTAATGAAATACCAGATAGACAAAGCTGCTACTTGTGTTGAAAGAACCATGTCCCCATATAATTCAGCCTTCATTTTTTTTCTTTTTTTCGTTTGTCTTCGTTTGTCTCTCTTGGTTTTCACAAAATTAGCATGAACTATCTGCCTTTCTTCTTTTCTTCCTCTGCTGTCTGGTCTTCCTTGTCAGTTATTTTATTAGAGGACAATTTTCTATTGTATCTATAGATAGAGGGTGATGGATCCCTGGTTTTTCAAAAGGACTCTTGTGCTTTTCCATAGATGGTGTGTTCATAGATTCTCACATCTGTTTTGTCGCTGTCATTTGCATTCAAGACTATGATCCTTCAGAAAAGTGTACGTTATTTGCCTCATGACGATATTTCTTCTCCATGGTTCAGCCCATAGGTTACGTTATACGCTGGACGCATCAACACTTGATTCGAGGAGATACAGCGCGATATCCATGGTTGCATCTGCCATCCTGCGGTCATAGACAACGGGCTCCCAATGATTGCCAAGAAATGACTGCCTGTTACGGTTAGGCGGGAAGGTCATCCTCCTTTACCGCGCTCCAACCCCGGCTAGACCTTAGGACAACGCGGCTTTTTCCCAACATACCAGACAGCTAGAATATGCATATATATACCCAAGATACCTGTCTCCCTAATCCCATCTCCATCTTCCCATCCGCATATCTATATCAGAGAGCCCTGTTCCTTCGTCAATTCCTCTCATTCCAAGGTTACCCCTGAACTACCCATTGGCCTATCACAACCCGAGGCCCAACTGCCCCTGAAACCTTATCTAACGCCTTGAAAAGTTTCAAACTTGGAGAACATCAGGATCACACCTCTTGAGAGAAAATAGAGCAGAGAAGAGAAGACCAAGGACCAAGCCGTTTATGCATATCCACTAAGACGTACGTGTGCATGTGTGCGTTAACACATGCGTATGCGGTGATGTTTTGAATTTTCGTTATCTTATTTTGAAGAGAAGAAAAAGAAAAAAAAAAAAAGACTGTCTGCATTTGGTTGCTGAAGGTGATCCTGTTGAGGCTGCTTAAGACGGCATCTGTTGGGACATTCATTTTGCGGGAGAATGGGGTCTTTTATATCGTCGGCCTACCAGCACATATTTCGAAAGCGAGAGACGCAATGGCTTGACATTGACGGTGAGTATTTATTGCTTTTCTTGTTCCTCTGAAATACTTTATTTTAATTTAGCTTTCATGGGGTGCTTTACGCTTCCTGTTTTTTCTTGTTTCAATTTATCTGTCTGGTTTCTTAAATTCATTTCTTGTGGGTTGATCATTTTTTATTCGACTATTTTCTGTTTTTTGCTTGTGTATTTGATGGAAACGCTTCAGCTCCAAACACGTTGGTCGTTATCATCCAGTCGCCTTTTTTTTTTTTTTTTTTTTGTTTTTTTTGAACACAATCGCCACAAATTTCCTTTGCTAAACAATTTCCTCAGACTTCGACCTTGACGAGCCGGGTGAGCCAAACCAGCTGATGTTTCAGGCCTTCGAGTGGTACGTGCCTGATGATCAGCGACATTGGCTACGGCTGCGGGCAGCCCTACCAAGGCTCAAGGAAATCGGTGTGACCAGCATACTGCTCCCACCAGGCTGTAAGGCCATGAGCCCGTCCGGCAATGGATATGAGTTGTATGACCTTTACGACCTAGGCGAGTTCTATCAGAAAGGGTCGAGGGCCACCAAGTGGGGAACTAAGGAAGAGCTGGTTGCTCTTGTGACTAAGGCGCATGAGATGGAGATCCGAATCATTTGGGATACGGTGCTTAATCATAAGGCTGGAGCTGATCATACGGAGAAATGTAATGCGGTGATGGTTCATCCGAAAGGTGGGTTTCTGGCCATCTAATCTGAGTTTGCTAATGGAGAATGGGGATGGGGACGTTAATATGTCTATGGACTCCAAAATATACAAGTGCCTTGTTGATACTAATTCTAGAGCCAAAATTTTAGACCGCCGGAAAGTCATCAGTAAGCCCGTGGAAATTGAAGGTTGGCTGGGTTTTACCTTTCCTGGCCGGGGGGAACGGTACAGTGAGATGAAATATCATTGGTACCATTTTTCAGGAGTCGATTTTGATGCCCTTAATAAGAACAAGGGAATATATAAAATCTTGGGGCCTGATAAGAACAAAGACTGGGCGCGGGACGTCAGCAAAGAGAATGGCAACTACGACTATTTGATGTTTTCAAATCTAGATTATTCGAACCCAGAAGTTCGTGAGGACGTCTTCAAGTGGATTGAATGGATGGGTGACCAGCTCCCACTTTCAGGCCTAAGTGGACGCTGCCAAACATGTTTCATCTGGGTTTGAGGACTTGTCGCTCACGTCGCGACGTGACCGCTGTGCTGTGCTGATATGAGCGAGTCGCGAGCTCTGAGTATCTAGGCGATGATACATGTCTCTATTGATGTGCATAGTCGC
>NW_001813981.1:664453-667226 GCF_000149585.1 Histoplasma mississippiense | reverse complement strand
CTGCTAGAAATTTATACGCATACGGTCGACAGCGAGATTATTTTGATAAACGGCATTGTATTGGTAAGTGTCCGCCCCTTGCTCATACCACATATCTCAAATATTTCGTATCCGACGCGTGGTTGATTAATTAACACTCCCCGTGCAGGATTCGTCCGTTTCGGTGACTCGGGACATCCTGATGGCCTCGCCGCGTCCTTAGCAATGGTCCCGCAGCCACGAAGCGCATGTATGTAGGAAAAGCGCATGCGGATAGTGTCTGGACGGAGATTTATGGCTACTGTCGCTCCAGAGTAAAGATAGATAGTCGCGGCTATGGCGTTTTTGGTGTGGTGGCACGTAACGTGAGTGTCTGGGTTCGGGAAGATGCGGCAGGCAGGGAGCGTTTTGGGAAGTTGTATGTGACTGCCTTTTTCTTTTGTTACCCCCCCTTCCCGCGTTTGAACTTCCTTTGGTTTATTTCAAGCTATTTTAATAAGTGGAGGCTAATCTCAACATTAATTAATATAATACCCAGTGATTCGGATATCTACTCATCTCTACAGGTTGACAATTGATATTCCAGTACCCATCCTCTATTTTCTTTATTTCCCCCCTTTTTTTTGCATCTCCATATGTGCCTGTAATTGTGAGCACATCTCCTTTTTCCACGCTCACTACCACCCCTTCATCCGGTGTTGTATATTGTAAATTTTAAAAGTCTTCGAATCTTGGAGTATGGGTCAAGGTTGGTTTAAAAGCTTTGACTTTATAGTCACATTTTAATGTTTGCTTCTTTCTGATTTGCCTAACTAGAATATAAGATTTTAATCTAATCCGTGTCATAATAGAATAGACAGAGACCCTTGGTATTCTTTCCTTAGCCCATCGGGGATGCTTTTCATATATTTTCAAATGTAGTAGTCTATTCGAAAGGAAAAAAGAAAAAGCTCAAAGATTTCATATTCCCAGTTTCGGGAATATAAGCTTGGGATCGTCAGTTTAAATGCCAAACAAACAACTGAGTGGGAAATATATCTATCTTGAGTAAATGGAGCCAAAAAACCCCCTATGTTTCATATGTCATTGTCATCTGCGTTCAGTGGATAAAATCCAAGTCGCAACCATCGAACCATCAGCATCATTCATTCGGAGCAGAAAAAAAGAAAAAGACATCACCCGTAACAATATGTACGCGAAAACAGCGGGCTAGCTAAATCAGTCCCCTTTTGAAAAACCACACCCATAAAAGGCGCAATAATCAACAAAACAGAGCAAGAAGAAAGTATCACATCACAAACCCGACTTTCCCGTTAGCCGCCCTTCAATCTTCTTCTTCTCCGCCTCCTGAGCAGCCCTCACCTCCTCCCTCGTCGCATCAAAAGCAACGCTAACCTGATTGAACGGGTTCTCCTCACTCTTCTCAAACTCCTTCCGCACAATCTCCAGGCGTTGTTGCCTCCGCAGGCCGGGTTGCTCCTGCTCAATCTCCGGTAACCGCCGCGCCTCGAACGCCGTATACGCGGCTTTAAACCTTCGTTCCGGATGGCGCTCGATCTTGGCTGTGCCGGGCGAGGTGGTTAGGGAGAGGGCGTCGAGCGCGTTGTCGATGCCAGAGGCGTTGAGGGCCAGGGCGGCCTTGTTGTAGCTTGTGGGTTTCTCGTTGGAAGCGTCGAGCTGGGAGAGATCGAGGGTGCCGGCGCGAGTGGTGCCGGAGCCGACGTTCTTTTTCGCGGCGGCTTTTGTACCCGCGCCTTTGGGCTTGGAGGGTAGGGATGCGTCTTCGGCTGCTAGTTGTGCGTCACGCTCGGCTTTTTTGCGGGCTGATTCTGCCTTTTTGGCTTCTGCTTGGTCTCTGTGGAGCAGTTTGTTAGCTTGGATTTTTCCTCTCATGTACAACCTTTACTGCGATTACGTCGGCTTTTGTTGGCCCTGGTGGCCAAGGTGGTAAAACGGGTTCATTCCCGAAGTACATAGGGGGGTAGTAGGAGGTAGATATCTCATACTTCTTTGCACTCGATTTTGCTCCCTTGGACCACTCGCGGGCTTCCTCTTCGGCCTTCCTGGCGTTTGCAGCAGCTTCTTTTTGTGCGGCTGCTTCGGCTTTCTACAAATTACGCACAGTCAGTCACCTCCATATTGGGTGGGGCATAAACGAGTCATTACTCTTGCATTGCCCGCCGCTTTTTTGGAGTTTTCGCCGCCCTTTTTCCCCGCCATGGCTGCGGGATATAAGTGTACTAATCCAGGTCCTAAATAGAGGGTACAAATTAGGAAAAATTGCCCTTATTGGGAAAAAAAAAAAAGTTGTGGTTTGACAGAAGTAATAATAGTTGACTATGACTTCAATATCATAGTTCAATCTTCGGCCGGAAAAATATGGTTCCAGCATTGGGATCCACAACTATGGAGAGAGTTGTTTTTATCGCAGTTAACTACCAGTAGTTACTAGTTAATTTTGCTCTTATTACCTAAATAGTAAATCCTGCATCTCCAGCCCCATGTTGTCACAGTGTGAGTGTTTTTGATAGGGGTGGCTCCAAAGAAGTGGCAGCTTCAACTGTGTCCCTTGTGGTGGTAAGAGGCGGAATCAAAGCTTTACGGGGGGAATTATTGAGCTAAAGTGGAGTAATCATCAAGGACTCAAGGAAACTCCATTGTCTAAATAAACTAAAAATCATGATCGCGATTATGTATCTTCCTTAAGAAATGCGTTTCGTCATCATCGTCAACATCATGAGCGTCGAAATGGGAAAAACAAATCACATCCCAGAGAGTATTGCTTTGGGCCCGT
>NW_001813981.1:628329-663865 GCF_000149585.1 Histoplasma mississippiense | reverse complement strand
CCCACTCCCCTCACTCCCATTCGCCATCCATGAAAAATGAGCTTCCTTCCCCTTGCCTTTGAGAGCCCCGGAAGTATGACGGCCAGTGAATGGTGAGTGCCAGTCGAAACTGCCTCCACTCCCATTCGCCTCCTCATTCCTATCCCTATCCTCATCGAGTCGTGAATCCGGCATTCTCTTGTTGGTTTTTGAGCGGGCGGAATGCCAAGAAGGGTTGTACTCCAGGCGGGAAATAAAAGTTCCGGCAGGCACATTCAGAGCGTAGCTTACTGCAATATATTCTATTTGTAGGCTTGGGCATCGGATTATGGTGTCAATGGCACAGTATCTTATCTCGCGAAGTATGCCGGCGCAGTAATCGCTCTGGACGAAGAGGATATGGAGGACCCGAAGAGAGCGTAAGCCATTCAAGTGCTGCATGAGCAAGTGCTGTTTCAATTTTAAAATTTGATTAGTGTTCTCTGCAGGTAGTAGGAAGGTAAAAGTGTGATCGCACAGGAACGACTTACAAAATTAGGCGAGGCCATGGCGACAACGAGCTCTTTCAGCGCGAAGCCACGTTTACAGATAAGCGCGACAGATTCCCTATTCAGGGCCCAGGTGGAATCTTCATCGTTTCGAATCATTAACCGCTTCAGATGCTTTGCATGCTTTGCAAGTACCTGCTTCTGGATATCTTCTATTACAACTTGTGTCCTGGGTGCCAAGGACTCGACTTTCGAGCGGGCGATCCTTTCGACCATGAAGAGTTCTTCTAGGTAGCTTAGGCCATTTAGAAACGCAAGAAAACTCGGGGTGACATTATCTGTATGGATGGAAACTAGTTGGAGAGGGGTACTTCTTTGTAGCTTGGAGAGCATGGACCAAAATGGACGTTGGGGCCCCACATTCAGAAGGGAGAGATGCCTCAGTGAGGAAAGGTTGACCGCTCGGCAAAGTACGGATGGTTTCACAGGGATCAGGTAGATGGATAAACTTTCCACCGGGATTCCATGATGGAGGCGAATATACGCTTGGATGGCGTCTTCAGTGTCCTCCATAGCTCCAGTATCCGGATGTGCTACAGAGGTTGGTACGCCAGTCATCCAGGAATCGTCAGAAACCTTAACGGGCTGCTTCCCTTTACTTGACGAACTTGACGCATGACCGTCTGCACCAGAGGGGAACAAACTAGCCTGAGGCTCGTTCAATATGCCCCCCGAACATGGAAGTGGGCTTTCATCCTCCATAGAGCTATCCGTCAAATCGAGAAACTCCTGGTCCTCACCACCTTCACAGTTGACTTCGTCTGGATGTTCCAGATCAACGATATCCTGCAACTCGTCCTCAAATTTTTTCTCTTCTGGCTTAAGGATAAATGACGGTTGATGACTTTGATTTTGGACCTCTAAAAATTTGTTGAAAACACTCTCGCCAGCGTCAGATGTGGATGATGAGTAGTCAATGAAAGCCTTAGCGGCAGGTTTCCAACCAGGTACAGGTTTTCCTGAATGCAAGGTATTGTTTTTATGGATAGGGCCTTGGGTAACATATGAAGAGCCTAGAGGGTAGGTTCCCTTCGAAGATTGGGAAAATATGCTTTTGCTCGATGGTGGAAGCTGTGATGGTGGTGGTGGTGGTGGTGGTGGTGGATATATCATACCAGGATGTTGCACGGGAGGGCTTCCTTCATCCAAGCCAAATATATTTTTGGATTGAGGAATATTAGTTGTGAATGGTGAAATCGACTTCGGTACAGGGGGGACTTTATGAGAAGGTTGTTGATTAGCCAACGCTTTCTTCTTCATCTTGCGATATCCATCCGCGATTTCCTTCTTCTCCAAGTAAGCGGCGACTACTTTCTCGACTTTTTGAAGAGCCTTTAGGCTCTTACTAGAGGCGGCATGAGCCCCTTTGCTCTGAGCCAGGCCGCGTACGATGGTGGATAGCTTTTCCACAAACATACGGTCTTCATCGTATTTCGATGGCTTGAGCGCCAAGCGAATTTCTTTATCTGCATCATAAATTGCACGGTCCGCAATCTTCTCCAGTTTTTGTTGCGCAACAGTCTCCTTTTCTAGTCCAAAAATTCGAGCAAGGGCCTTTTCCTGGGCAGCACGTTCATGACGCATATCAACATCACTTGGTGTAGAGATATTTCCGAATAATTGTGACGTTACAGGTGGTGGAGGCGCTGGAGATTGCATCAGTGGATCATTTAAAAATGCGCCGCCGTCGTCGTTGTCTTGTGCTGTATCCGTGTCCGACACATTCACAACAGTCTTCTTTCGAGCTATGAGAGCCAACGATTCCGAAAAAGAAAGCTTTAGGGTCTTAAGCGTTGTTGAGGACGACGAAATACATTCCGCAATCTCTTGGACATACTCGAGGGTATCCATATCTAAAACGGCCAAACTCTTCAGACTTGAGAACTTGGAGAAAGTCCGTGCAGAATGAGGAAACTTATGAATATTCAACCGCTTCGCTGGCTTTACATTATTATTTGAAAATAACCCTAGATTGGAACTAGGTGGGGCCGGGTGATGATGTGGGTGATGATGTGGGTGTGATGCGGGTGGTGATGCGGGTGGTGATGCGGGTGGTGATGCGGGTGGTGATGCGGGTGGGGGTGGTGACTCGTAGTAGGCGGTATGGACGAGGCAGGAACGTTAAACGAAAATGTGCCGGACGAAGGAGCCATTGGCGGGGATGGATGAGTAGACTGCCCATCCTGCAATCGAACATGGACATTTTGGAGACTCCCGTGCTTGCCCAATGTTTCGAAGATGGCGGGGCTAATTTCTACGCGAACATTCCACCTAAATCAGGTCAGAAAATACTGATTTGCCAAAAGATAGCGCTATCTAGAAATAATATAAAAGGTAGGTGACTTACCGGAAGCTTTCTAAGGCTGGTATCTTTTTTATAGTTGCGAGCAGAAGAGTATTCAAAAACTTTCCACAGCTCGAGCCATATTTGAATTCCAAAGCCACATTCATGCCTATATGGCTTCCCTGGACCGTATCTAAGGATATTTCCTTAATGTAAGCGGCATAATTGTAGTCACTCGTTATCAGTGTATCTAGAACACCAGTAAGACGATCCACTGCCAGCTGTCCGGTTCTTGTGTCACGTTCATCAAAAATATGGCTTAATGAGCGATAGAGCTGGGCTGCAGCTATGTCACGGAAGGATTTCGAGACGAGGGAAATGTTGACCAAATCTGAAGAGGAAGCCTGACAAGGGTGAGAAACAGGTATGTTAGCAAATACGACAAGCTGAGCGCATAGCTCTATCATTCAGTTTTGGTGGGGTTTGCGAACACTAGTACTCACATACGCAAATATGGAACTCAGCGTCTCTGGGGGAAGACGTAGTATCGGTGGTATTTCGTATGGTGAAGCCCCAAAGACATTAACTGGTGAAGACATTGACGAGAGAGGCTGATCTATACAGCCTACTGTCAACTCTATAAGCTGTCGAAGGAAGTAATCAAGGTATTTGCAGCGATCCTTCTATCGAATCGCAGAAGAGAAATGGTTGAACTGGAGATGAGAGTAATCAACATAAACAAAAACCTGTTCGCGAGACAAAAAAAAAAAAAAAAAAAAAAAAAAAAAAAAAAAAAGGTAAAACATATAACTAAATAATATAATAGCACAGCAGAGAGTTGACGAACGGGCTAGACCAGTTGACAAAACATACAGCAATACCGGTTGCAAGATAAAAGAGTCAAGATAGACTACAGTGGGATCTTATATTGCTGATAGGTAGTATGCGTATGGTGAAGATGAACAGGCATCAACCGGCAGGCATTGAGCTGTGCAAACAAGTTACCGAGTATTTAACTAACTGTCAGCAGTGTTGTGGTATCAGGGCACCCAGACAACAAAACATTTAAAGTTTGTCTATCCGAAACCGATGGATAAAAACAGAACGAGTCAGTCTAAAGCAACAACCAGAAATAGAGAAGAAAAGAAGAGGCCGGGGCGATCGGAAACAAAGAAGAAGGGAGCGAGGGAAGTTCGTCGAGGTTGGAGCCAGACAGGACGCGGATGATGGTGAATGATGTTTTGGCTTGAGCCGCAACCACGAGCTTGGGCCAGGTACCAGTACATGTCACCCACCCGAAACTGTGTGCGGGTCCAGGTCACTCTTAGCGTCAGACGACTTCCAAGGTTCTGCCTTGCTCACTGCCCAGATAGGAAACCTCCAGAACCTCACCTCAATTTAGTTTTGATACTGTCGACGGCGCTACCGTTACCCAACCAGCCTGTCTGAATCCTACGCAGTAGGTATACACATCTCCATGAGTTGAGTTATCGCCATATGTTCCTCCTCCCAGCCCCGACATGCCTCTCTTTCCTTCCACTCCCTCCCTCCTCTCCGTCTCCGTCTCCCTCTGCCTCGCTCTCTCCCTCCTCGTCTCCGCAGGTCATACCTCCAATTGGGCCGTCCTTGTCTCAACTTCTCGATTCTGGTTTAACTACCGCCACCTCGCCAATGTCCTCTCCCTTTACCGTACAGTCAAGAGACTCGGGATTCCCGATTCTCAGATCATCCTGATGCTACCAGATGACATGGCGTGTAACCCTCGAAACGCATTCCCAGGAACAGTCTATAACAACGCTGACCGCGCTCTGGATCTCTATGGTGATAACATAGAGGTAGACTACCGTGGCTACGAAGTGACTGTAGAAAGTTTTATTCGACTCTTAACGGACCGGCTGGATGATGACGTACCTCGCAGCAAGCGGCTGGGATCCGATGCAGGAAGCAACGTCCTCGTCTACATGACCGGACACGGCGGGGACCAGTTCCTGAAATTCCAGGACTCTGAGGAAATTGGCGCATGGGACCTGGCTGATGCCTTCGGACAGATGTGGGAGAAGAAACGATACCGGGAACTTCTTTTCATGATCGATACCTGCCAGGCTAATACCATGTACACCCACTTCTACTCCCCCAACATCATCGCCACCGGTTCCAGCGCCCTCTCCCAGTCCTCTTATTCCCACCATGCCGATAGTGACGTGGGCGTCGCCGTCATCGACCGCTGGACATACTACATCCTTGAGTTTCTGGAAACTCAAGTTACGAACCAGAACTCGAAGAGTACTTTAGGCGACCTCTTCGATTCTTACGATGAGTCGAAGATCCATTCTCAGCCTGGGGTGCGGTGGGATTTGTTCCCTGGCGGTGAACTCGAAGGCAGACAACGTATCGTTATGGATTTCTTCGGCAATGTGCAGAATGTCGATGTCGAGTGGGATCGGGGGAACACAACAATGGACGCCGGTTCACTGAAAGACGACCTTGTAACCATCGCTCGGTTAGTTGAGGAATGGAGGCGAAAGGAACCGCAGGTGCATGCACAGTCATCCCTGGAATCGGTTTCAAACAACATCAGCAATGAGGGAGCACGACAAAACAGCACCAGCCGTCCGTACCAGATATCTCCTGGTGCCATGAAAATGGATGATTCGAACAGCTGGAGTAATCGACTTGTGGGGCTATCTGTTTTAGCGAGTCTAGGGGCGGTATGGTTTGCTGGTTCATTGCTTGGGAAGCCATAACGTTGTTCAAAGTTCCTTTTTAACTTTTCTTTACGCTATGATCCATGTAGTTTCCATCGTTTTCTTTGATAGTTTTGTTTTAGACGTCTATACCTCCTTTTGTTCGTCCTATTTTCTCCCTCAAACATCTGACGGGAGGGCAAGTCTGTGTATAAAATTATGTACTTTTATTATCAGAACTGAAGATCTATGACAACTTCTTCACACACACGTAAATACACATATATAAAAACCCCGTTTGAATCTATGCTTCTATATTACTTCAGCACACGCATCCCTTTCTTTTATGTATAACATTCCATTCCATCTTGTAGCTATTGGGGGAGGGAAGAAGATAAATGGAGAAAGAAAGAGAAAAGAAAAGAAAAATTGACGGAACAAACGAAGCAGATAATCATTCTCAGAAAACTCCCAACAATGGTCCGGTAACCCTTATGTTACCCTCTACATCCCTCCAACGCTATATACAAGGCCTGTATATCCGGTTTCGTGACGGAAAAAAGAATAAATAGGAGAAAGTATGAAATGAGACCGTGAGACATACTCCAAAAAGTTAGTTGCAAAAGACGCGAAACGAGGGCTAGAAATGTGACATTCGTGGAAAGGTCGTGAAACGGAAGGTTGGGAGTTGTGCATAGAGATAAATTGGAAGTTGAGGGAGGAGAGGTATATTGTGTGATTTAGCAGCCCAGAAACATCATTAACACCATCGTGCTGGAAATTTCTGGCGAATATTGGGAAGATGGATGAGGTTCCTCATGAACGGAAATGAGAGCAAGGCGAGTAAAAACGTAAGATAATGTAACAGGGTGAAAGAAAGAACTATGCGCCGATGTGGGCTGAAGGATAGGACATAGGAGATAGAATGCCCAGAGATAGTCAGATCCCCCAAATAATAAGGTTATACGAAGTTTTCGGCAGGATTGGCAAGGGATTGTAATGTCCGGCATAATGCATTGAAATATCATGCATGTAGTTATTAGCCAACAACGCTTCGAAAACTCAGCGCTTCAAGAAATCCGCCCAGATCTTCCTTCTGCACCTCTACAACACAATGCTCGAAACTGTCGATTCTCACCCGTGCATTCGTTTCGTGAACAACTTCTTGGAAAGCAATCCCAAAACGATTCCGCGCCATTTTTCGATTGTATATGTTACTCCGCTCGTCAAATTCATCATCCGAGTCAGAATCAGAGCTAGAGGATGAAGAATTGTCACTTTCTTCCTCTTCTTCCGACCCATCATCCTCATCATCCTCATGTTCCGCTCTCTCAGCCGCCCACTTAGCCCGCCTCTCCTCTCTTTCTGCCCTCCTTTTCTCCTGCGCTTCTTTCTTTTTCCGCTTCTCATCACGTTGCTGCGCGAGAGCCGCGAAATCCACCACTCCTCCCCCGCCGCCTGTTCCAACAACCACATAGACATTTCTATCCTCATCCAAGCCGGCTAGGACGAGTGGTGTCCCCACTACCCGTTTGCCGCCAACTTTCACAATGTCTTCCTTTTCTTGCTCCTGCACACGGACCGCCTCGCCCACCCATAGTG
The DNA here is from genome assembly GCF_000149585.1 of Histoplasma mississippiense. Classification (NCBI taxonomy): domain Eukaryota; kingdom Fungi; phylum Ascomycota; class Eurotiomycetes; order Onygenales; family Ajellomycetaceae; genus Histoplasma; species Histoplasma mississippiense. The sequence goes on along the minus strand of NW_001813981.1, from coordinate 656,768 downwards.
CGAGTTTAGTTAACGCGCCGGGATTAGTGAAAAGTTTCACGTCCGGGCCGTCCTTAACTACTGCAATTCGAAATGCGCGTAAATGTCGGATTTGGTGTTTGGAAAGTAGAGAGGTGCCTGTGCGTAAAATTGCACGATGGAGGTGTTGGGCAAGAGGTAAGGAGCTGAGGAGATTTGTCGGGGATTCGGATGACGTTAAAGATATCGCATCATAGGCACTCCAGAACCGGGCAAGGATCTGGGAAGAGTCTGAGTCTGGATCAGAAACGATATTGGATACATTCTCGTCTCGTTTACGGGCAAACTTTTGAAAGTGATGGCCATCACTATCTGATGATGTGGGATCTATTTTGCCGACTTCGAGGATAGCGCCAATGATCACACCAACATCGGTGGCGGAAAGGCATGCCTTCCAGCCCCAACTGCGTACAAAGCCCCAACCAGCATAAGTGCCAAATTGCGCTCCCGAAGATGCAGGCGGTACCAGTCCTTCCAGCCCATACATTGGCGCATACTTGAGTAGCTTTTGCCGCAGTCCGCGTTTGACTTCCATGTCCATATGAGTATAATTTTGATGACACTGACTAAGGCTCACGCCCATCTTGGCGAGAAGTTTGTGTAGACGCTTTCGCCCATTTTCGCTCCAGACATGAAGTCTAGTGGCCAGGTATGGACTGTGCAGCATGCTTTCATACAAAGACCAATGGCGTACAAGCAGGAATCGTGGTTCAGGTGAAAGTAGTATCGAAGTATCGGTGGGTGAGCGGCCAGTGGTGGGTATAACGCCACTAACTTCACTTCGTAGAGCGTCGCGGCCAGTCTCGGAGAGTTCGGGAGGATTTAAGCGACGAACCTCGTCGCGAAGAACCTGCCTAATGCGCTCACCTCGCTCACCTCCCCACCCAGCTAAGCCTCCAGACTCAGAGGCATTGGATATCCCTACACCCGCCATAGTTCGCCCTGAGAGCTCTAAACTGGATACGCCGACAATTGCAAGCCACAGAAGGTCATTGTCTTCCCGGCCAAGTTCTGATGCAAGCGAGTATAATATAGACGATATAGGTTCAGAATATGACGTGCCAAGGGAGTAGTACGCTCGTAAAATATCTTCGTGTTTTCGTTTCAGACGCACTAACCGACGCCGTAGAGTACGGGCCGATGGTTGTTTTGGTGCCGCTGGGGATTCAGAGCTTGATGAAGGCGATGGAGAGCGAGATGACTGTGAGGAATCTCGCGGTTGACGTTGATAACGGCTTGGTGACGTTATAAAAGATCCCTATAATATACATATTAGTCCAGGCTTGAGATCGTTTATGATATCAATTAATACGAACAGAGTTACTTCTGCGTCTCTGTCGGGGTGGTCCCTCGTCATCAGAGCGCTCATCGTCGTCATCACGACCTGACCATGACTTTCGTTTCTTCGAGTGAGAGCCAGAGTCTTCATCTGTGTCCGATGCACTGTTAGAATCGTCACTCTCCTCACCATCCTCATCCAACTCCGGCATTTCTAGAAGTGCGAAGTAAGCTTCCCTTTCCGCCGTTAATTCTTCGTCGATGTCGCCATCATCAAAAGCGATTATTCCTCCTTCATTAGATTTATAAGATGGAGTGATACATCCTTTATTTAAACCAACAACATTCCGTCTTGGATGTGAATCTTGTTCCTCCAGCGAAGCGCAACCGGGATATCCTCCAAAAACATTCCCCAAATTCCAGGGTCTTCTTGCATCAATGACCCAAATTTCGACTCCACCCATGCTCCCCGTCTCATCCACATCGAGGCATAATATATCACTTAGATCCACTAGGCCTCCCACGCCCATGCAAACGACCACTCCACCGCTTCCGCCATGCGAGGTTCGCATGGGACGAACCAGCTCTTCTCCAGCACGGGACAAATCCGCATATCCACTAATTGGTTGTATTTTATGAGGGATATAATCTCGTTTAAGTAATGTCGTCAAGATTCGACAAGCACACAGTGCATCTGGCTCGAGGGCAGCAAGTATGAGTACAGGCGGCGAGAGGGGATGGTGGGATCGTAGGAGCTTAAGGTAAAGCTGTGAAATAAGATTCCGAGGCAGATACATCACAGGAAAAAGAAGCAGACACGAGAAATGAATAGTACATCGAATTGGTTAAGTTGAATGTCACTATTGTCATGTCGATGTTTGGGGAGGATGTTGGCGGTGGTGGTGGAGGAGGAAACGCGGTATTGTATGATTTGAGTTCACGCGTCGAACTAAAATGTACTACTAGTAACTAACTATCTGGTAACTAAAACCGGATACAAGATTACGGAACAATTCAAACTTACCAAGTCCCAACCCGCTAATGGTCATGTGACTGAATTAATAGCAAAATGCTCATGCGCAAGCTGCTCAACGGAAATAAACATCTCTAATCCGATGATGTATGTTTCAATGGGCATTGGAATTATTAATTGGTAGTCGACAGTCACACCACCTCATAGTGGATTTCTTCCATTCGGGGCGAGGAATTTATCGCCATTCGAGAGAGACGGAAGATCTTCTCTCTGCGCTTCGCTTCCCCGGCGCTCATGTCTTCGTCCTGAAATTTCAATAATGTGGCTGGATAGAAGAAACTTAGCTTCATCAAGTAGGCGAAGTCTCGCGGCACGGAGACATCAGAAACCCTATGAGTACTGGTTGCTGTTCATGGGAAGATGGCACGAGGTCAACATCGGCCGGCAAGTTGAAGATCACGGAGAGCGGATATCAACCCTAATTTATTTGATTTTGCTCACTTCTATACGGAAATGCGGAGACGGGCGCAGAAGGAAAGCCGTGGATGGCCCAGAGATTATGTAGGAAGCCTATTGTGGAGTTGAAAACTAGCGACAAGTCATCGTTTTTCCAGCGCATCCAAACATAGGCTGCAGGCTTCAGGCTGCAAAATTTACTTTGTCATTGGCGACATTGTTGTATGCAGCTAACATGCAAGGCCCAAACATCATCAGACTGTGAAATCAATTCTTCCATCCTTTGAAGGCAGACTGGAAGGAATTATTCTGCCTGCCAAAGGCACCTCCCCGGTGGTTATCCTCGTTTTAGGCTCCACTGAACTATAAATGGTATTCTCTCCCTGTGATAAGCCGCTCAAAGAAATCTCGCTGTAACTACCAGTACTTCCAACGACAGACAATTCCACATACGCCCTCGGAAGGATAGAGCGCCAGAGAAAGCAGGTTAGAGCCAAAATGGATAACCCAGGAGCGCCACCTGGAATTGAAAGTAAAGGAGAGGAAGAAATCTCTCGCCATCGCAAACTTGTTGAAAGAATAGCCCAATTTGACGAACCACCAGAAAACTTAGATTTCACAATATCTGGTAAAGACTGCGAATATAAAGTCCATTCCAGCGTTATTTGCTCCCGGTCACGATTTTTCGATAGAGCGGCGAAGGGGAGATTTGTGGTAGGCAATGATTTTTTTTGACTCCAACTCAGCCCCGATTCTTCACCCGCTTCCTGTTTTCAGCTATGGGTAAAATCATAAATCGAACAGACTAGCTAACTTTCTATTAGGAATCGACCACAAAAAGAATTCATCTGCCAGAGGAAGATGCTGTTACTCTCGAATTATTAATTTCCATCCTATATGGTTTCGAGTCTTCATACTCTGCAGAGCTCTGGCCAGAAGCTCATGCGGATATAAAGATCTTGCTAGACGGTATAGGCCAGTCAACTCAGCGTATTATACCCACCGAAGCGTCAACGATAGCTATTGAAGGCGCTTTGGACACCCCCAAGAAAAACACGGGCCTCCGATTACTCCGTTTATACGCTCTCGTTGACAGATTCGACATATTTTGGCTGCAAGAGTGGGCAAAAGAAATGGTCCTTTTATGGGTCAAAATCAATCCTCGCAGCGACAGCTTTGTGGAGGTGATTCGAGCGGTTTACCGATGTGAGACTGGAAATTACTCCGAATTTGTTGACGAAATTTTCGCACTCGTCTTGGACAATGTGGATATACTGATTGAGAACGACGAATTTTACGAAGTGGTGGCAGAGAACGGGGAGCTCGGAGCAGAGTTGCTTCGACATGTTTTATCGACGAACAAAATCGTCCATTCAGCATTGGACATGAACAGCTCCTTGGCGACGCTACAGAGTATTGGGGGAGAGAAGTTAGTCTATGAAACGGCTAAATTGCAGCTAAAAATTCATCATAGTTTGGCCGAATTTCCAGGTCTAGCTCGGAGGTCATCTTAGGATCTAGGATAGTGGTAAGAATCGTGTGACTTGACCATAATCTCCCAGAACCCTCAAACCTAAAGGAGTGAAATATTTGATCCCCGCAACTGGAACATTCGATCAACGACGGTGGTATCTGAATCACACTGATTCCTCCGCGTGAAGGGAGACTGAAGCATGTTATATATAAAAATACCCTTGCCAGATAATCTGAAGGCTACATTAGCTTCCTACTTCACATTCAGGCTGGGATATCCGATGCGCCCTTGATGCCGCTTCCATCTCACAAGTCCTTACAAATCCGTAAAAGCTTGCTTCATATTTATATCAAACAGTCCAGGTAGACAGCTTTTTGAGTTCACGGAACATTTTCGTCGCCCAAGAAGTATCCAACGCATGCAAGCGTATACCATTAAAATGGATCAACAATAAATCCAAACAACTCCGTCCCGCTTCTATTTTTGTTCAGACCACGAGACCCTTAAAAAAACCAATTAAATACAACATAACCTTCACATCCCCATAATAATTAACTAGTTCTCCATCTTTACTTTAACTTCCAGGGCCTTCGGCTCCAACCTCATCACATAATACTCCACATCCCACTTTCCCATCACATAGTGGCCGTGCTCGATGTCGACAAACCCATGTCGAAGATATACGGGGTGTGCCATTATGGAAGCTTCTAGCCATACCGGCACCATCAGGTGGCTAGCGAGATCGCAGCCCCATTTTATGAGCTGGCTTGCGATTCCTTGGCCCCGGTATTCGGGGAGAACGAAGAGGGCGTCGAGCTCTGAGAATCATGTTAACCCAAGCCAACAGTACTTGATGTATGTGGCTACACATTAGGCGGGTGCTCAGAATAGCTCAGCCAGATGGATATGTTTGTGCAAGGCATGTAGGTTTCCTCAAAGAAACAGGCCATGATCCCGTGCTGGAGGGGTGGAAGGATATATAGATACTCCGTACAAACATTCAAATACGCAAAGGGACTAACTATAAAAAGAAAAAGAAAAACCGAAAAAGCTAAACAAGAACAAAGGAAACCCACCAATATGCCCCTCCCTCAAAAGCCTCAGCTTCCGATCCACAATATCTCTAAACATCACATCTAAAATCTTCTTATCCTCCAGATCCTTGAGCCATATCATGTCCTCCAGCTTCAGTTCAGGTCGCGATAGGGGAACATACGCGGGCCTCAACTTGTAATTGACCACGCCAGCAATTTTACGACCGTTGTTCGTATCGATGGCCTTGAGCCAGATGGAGTTACTTTGAGTCGCGAACTGCTTCAGGCTCCTCTCCTTGAAGATCTGCTGGTTGCGCGGGGTATCCTCGCCATGTATTAGCTGCTGGAAGGGTTCTTGTTGAAACGCTCGGAAATGGCCTTGGATTATTTCGCTCCAGTCTGAGGCTTCTATTTTCGTGATGATTATATGAGCCATGCTTGCGGCGTCGAAATGAGTGATTTTGGTCTCCTGTTATTATTTCCTCTTAATTTCTAGAGATGGTATCCAACTGTGGGCGCGCTGCGGTTGACTAGTCTGTATGTTTCCTAACCGGGCCCTAGATGATTTGTAAGCTGCCGCTCACCTGCAACTTCTGGTCGGCCCCTCGTTCCGAGGGTCCGCCATCTCAACGTTATTCCGCCATCTCAACGCGATTATTTTCAAATACGCGAATCTCTTTTTTCAAAATGCAATAATCAACCAACGTGATGACTTCTACATATATTTTAATAGAGAATAAGATCACAGAGGCTCTAGATTCCATAGCTGATATTGAAAAACCCAATATCAAAGCATTGACAAGAAATTATAACCTTCCCTATTCCCGTCTGCTCAATTGATACAATGGCTGTGCTCCGCGAACTTATCGACCTCCTGCTAATCAACTTTTATCTTTTAAGCAGGAAAAATCACTTTGTCAGTATATAGAAGCTCTAGATAAGCTATGTCTACCTTCCAATCAATCAATGATCTTTAATGCTGCTTGATTTCTACTTGCACAGAGTCATACAAATTCTACTACACCTGCATCTGAGCTTGAAGAGCACTGAGTCTAAAGATTTCTCAAACATCATTCAGAGTATAATGTACACAAGCAAAAGATCATTGATATATTACAGAAACAAGCTCATCAATCATCTTATATTTTTGATTGATTTAATCAGTTTAAAGAAACAATCAATAAATATGGAATTCAAGATTGTGATATTTACAACTTCAATGAAACAGAGTTCAGAATAGAAATTGAATGTGATCAATGAATTATAATATAAAATTTTCAATAATAAATTTATATTGAAAGTTCAAATAATAGAGAAAATCTTACTATCATTGAAGAAATTGCAACTGATGGCTTTATCATTTCTCTTTTATATATTCTCATTATGAAGCAGCTACAGAAGCAGTGAAAAGATGAAATAAAGAAAAATGTCATAATAATTACATTCAACATTGAATATAATAATGATCAAATCTTTTTTCAATGGATTCAGCATTCTCATCAGTTTATAAAAGCTCATATTAAAAAAACTCATCATCTGCTTTTATTAGATGAATTTGACTTTCTGTAATAGACGCAATGAAGATATCTATATTAGAAAATAAATACGTGGCGATAAATACATGGCGATAGATACATGGTTATAGAAAAGCACAGAACAATCAATTGTAATGGATATAATATGATGACAACATTATCTATATAATGCTCACTAATTTCTGTAGATAGAGGAGATCAGTGATTAGCTTTGAATAATAGAGATTACTATTTTCTAAATATCTTTTATATGTATTTCATATTACTTTTATAACTATTTCTATAGCCCATCTCTTACAATTCTAATCACTCATAACCTTATCTGAGTGGTCCACTGCTACACATATCTACAATAAGACTCATAACATTGATTAAAATATGTAAAATAATTTCAACACATGCAAGATTTTTAGAAAATCAATCTGAATTCTCTGTCATTTTTAACAATTATAGTGTATAATTGTAGCAGTTAAATGATTAAATTTGTGAATGAGAACAACAGCTAGCTATTCTGCATATGCAATAATATCTTAATAAGTTGAAAGTGCAGATTTGTGGAGATACTTTCATTGAAACTCAACTAATTTAAAATATCACTGCAGAATCACCACAAAATCAACTCATAGATGATATGAATAATGATAATGAAACATCATTAAGATTGAAGATAAAGAACTACTATTGAGGAAAAAATATATTAGAATTTAAAAACTATTGTAGCAGTTAAATGATTAAATTTGTGAATGAGAACAACAGCTAGCTATTCTGCATATGCAATAATATCTTAATAAGTTGAAAGTGCAGATTTGTGGAGATACTTTCATTGAAACTCAACTAATTTAAAATATCACTGCAGAATCACCACAAAATCAACTCATAGATGATATGAATAATGATAATGAAACATCATTAAGATTGAAGATAAAGAACTACTATTGAGGAAAAAATATATTAGAATTTAAAAACTATAAAAATCACATACTGACTTTTTTTACACATCATTGTTGATATTATCAAAAAGAAGAATGTAAGATAAATGATATCAAACTTTATTTTGATACTCATGTCAAGCAGAAGTGGCTGAATTTTGTATCATCATATAAAAAATGTGAAAGAACAACATTGTTAACATTTGATAATATGCTATCACATTTAAAAATGCAAATTAACAACCCACAAAACCAACATCAATTGATGAGTGAAAGATTTTAAAATATCAAACAACAAAAGTAACAATCAATATATGACTTTTCTAAGTATTTTGAAGACTGAAAGTATTATTTATCTTCATACAATGAAAAACAGAGAATGAATAATCTATTTAATAAAATGTTGAAAATGTTATATACTAAATTTAACTGATGAAATCAAGAATTTCAGAACTACAAAGAGTTGTTTTGAACTTTATAAATTATTGAAAAAAATATATCAAAACAATGATGTCTCATTTGCAAAAACAGATTTGTGATATTTATAGAAAATCAATGTTGTTTTGATAAATCTAACAACCACTGAAATAAAAGAAAATAAGAGAAGCAGATAAGTTCAACTGAACAAATCAAGAAAAATAAATATAACTGAATGAAAAAGTGCTCCTATTGTTATAAAAAAAATCATATTATAAACAATTGTTAAATGTTACACTCTGAAAAACATGATTAAGTCTGACAAGTAAAAAATCAACAATCTCAATCATAAAAGCAGTTGCTGCATTGAGAATATAGATAACTAAGCTGTGAAAGAAATAATTATTAATGATGAGTATATGAATGCTGACTAAAGCAGAATGGTTGATGGTATGAATGTTGATAGACTTTAATATGAATGTGAATTTCATATTGTGAGGGGTGATGACAGTGTGAAGAGTGAATAGTAGAAGATAGTATATAGTGTAGTGGAAGATAATAATAATTATAGTAGTAGTATAGTTGAAGTTGTAGTTGTAGTTGTAGTTGTAGTTGTAGCTAATCGCTGAAGAGGAAAAGAAAGAGAAAGAAGATGTGCGAAATACATACATCCATATATATATACATATAGAAATAGTGGTAGCGAGAGTATAATGGAAAGAGGTAAGAATAGACGAAGATATAAATAAAGATAATAATAAGGAAATAATAAACGAGTGCATTACACATATCCCACATCTGAGCATCAAAATATTTCTCAAAGTCAAAGGGTAAATTGAAAGTAGTGAAAGCAGTTGATAATTATAGAGTTAAATTATATGAACAATAAAAAGCTGTGATGAAGATTATTGATGATGAACATGTCCTTTAAAAAGAATTCCACCATTTTAAAGAAGCTGATATTAACAGATATGATGTAATTTTGAGCATGTTGTGATTGCAAGTTGTGAACTCTGATATCAATTGAATGTGAAAATGCTGAATCTATAGAAAAGCATCAAATATTAATTACATGCATTTAGATACTGTTAAGAAATTTACAACTTTAATGAATAACAGCAATATCATATTCACCGCCTTTTCACTATAAGCTATGCACACAACGACTGAGTCAAATATTTCAGATGATTAAAAAAATTATGTTGATATGTTCTGAAAAGATATATCTGATGCAGAGTATGCACCTCATGATCATGTCATAGATCTCAAATCTGATAAGAAATTATTATACAAATTGATATATAAAATTGTAATGTGACGGCGCCGAGGCGGTTGCTACTCGGCAGCGGCACAGAGGAGGATGGTATATAATGGGAAGCCTTATGGGTGGGCTTGATTATCTCGCTTGAACCGCGAACTCGTAAAATACTATACAAATACTGAACTACCAGAGGTACTCGGCACACTAAGAATATTGTATGAGGACAGTGGTAACTCTGGTATCTTATTGTCAAAAGATAAAAGACGAATCGCTGGCTCCTGGAATAGAGAGCCAGCATCTAGCTATTCTATATAGACAACGGGCAGCCATCCTCCCCTCACTCTATGAGCGAGGGTAGCCGAAGCAACTCCGCAGTGGCGCTGCATTGATCTGCCAGAAGAAATCCAGACCCCGTATAGAAACAGGATTCTCATATCTCATCAATCGGATCCTCTTCTATTGCATCCGAATGATGTCATAGGGTGGTTGGAAACCGGTTCGGACACCTGCGTGACGTTATGGGATAGATGGGATTATCCGAGGGGAAACGATGGGCCGTGTGGAGCCGTCACGGGGCCTTGGCACAACCAAGGGTGTGATACAGATCAAGCTATTCAATTGAAATTTTGTAGCAATATTTAATTCTTTCAAATATTCAATCAAGAATTCATTTCCAGTTTTTGTATTGAATAAAAGTTTTAAATTTAACTGTCTCAATTCAAACTTCTCTCTCAATCTCAATTTTAACTTTGTATACTTTACACAAAGTAAAAGAAGATGTTCTGAATTTTCATATAACTGCTAATCTGAATATAAGTCACTTCAATCATTTCTAATCTTTGTTAAATATGATTTAAAATAACCATGTCCAAGCTTTAGCTATATTATTGTAGCAAAAAATTTCTTTTTACATTTTATTGAGCAAGCTTTTCATTTTGACTTAGTTTCAAACCTAGAATATTTGTATATTATATGTATGTTGATATCAACATTGTTGCATCTCAACATTGAAATGAGTGACAGCTTCAATGATCTTTCAATGATCATATTGGTTGTAATAATCAAGATCACTGACATGGAAAGTGATAGCAATTGTAACAAAATTTTCAAATTCTTTTATATTTTGATCTCAGAACTTTTTTCATTTCTTTGGAAGATGATCGTTTATACTGAAATTTAAAGTCGATTATCAAATGGTATCTGACTACATCTCTCAACTGACAAGTAGTCACAGTATTTTTCATTAAAATGTTAAATGTTTATAATATAGATTTCAATGATCTGGAGATGTTTGTGATATTTTTGCAGTTACAATTCATATTCATTACATCTCTACCATGGTTCAGATGTGCTTCAAGTGTATTTTAAATAATTGAAATTATTTCATTTAATTTTTATAATAAAATATCATATTGATGTTGAAGTTCTTGCAATTTCTTCTCAGTCTATAACTTTTTAATTCTTTTAATCACAGTTATTTTTTTAATTTTAATTGCATTTAAATCTTCAGAAGAGGTGTCTCCTTCTCAATTATATTTAAAATTTGATTTCATAAAAAAGAATGATGCTTATTGCACACTTTCAATGATAGAGATGTATATTTCACAGTTTTCTTCATTGATGTTTATTGCTTCTGATTCAGCAGTGGCACAAGTACAGCAGATGTTGTGAGTAGAGGTTATAATTATTACTCAACAAATCATCTTTTAAAAATTGAGTGATTAGAAACTGTGAGGAGTGATGACAATATGAAGAGTGAATAATGAAAGATAATAAATAACATAGTGAATGATAATAATAATAATTGTAGTAGTAATAATAGTAGTAATAATAGTAGTAATAATAATAGTTAATTGCTAAGAAGGAAAAGAAAGAGAAAAGAAGATGTGCGAAATACATACATTCATATATATATACATACAGAAATAGCGGTAGCGAGAACATAATGGAAAAGAGGTAAGAATAAGCAAAGATAATATAAAAGAAAATAATAAGCGAGTGCATTACACAAACCTGCTCCGATCTGCAGTTGAGGATCCATTCCCCTCACAGAGAATCTCTGACTGACAGCCACCCACCATCATAGAAGAAGATAACAAACTTGAATGGGAGATTGAAGCAATCCTTGGTGATAGAACCAACCACCACCGCCGCGAATATCTTGTCAAATGGATAGAATATGATCGTCCGACCTGGGAACCTGCATCCGCCATGGAGGACACCACCGCCCTCGACGCCTACAAGTCATCACTCACCCTGGTAGGGGGGGATAATATGATGGGTTAGCATCTGTTAATAGTTAATTTACACAACCAACTCACCTTCTGCATCTACTCATCTCTGTTATTGCATTTTGTGCTTGTGTAGCCTTTAACAATTCTTCTGTGTAACCTCTTCTGCTTCACACTCTGCACTCATATAGTTCTAACAATTCTTCTGCATAATTCTTAATGTTCTTCTGCTCTGTGCTTCACTGTGAAGCAGCTTCTGATATTTTTCTGCTCTGATCTCCTCTTTATAAAAACCCTCTTTATACAACCTTTTCTTCTGATCTCTTTTCTCTTTCTTTTCTTAATCAATTCATAATCTGTATTTAGAATAGTGCTAGATCATTAATCGAAGTACGCTTATTACACATCTCAATCTTGAATTGTTAAAATAGCTTTATAGTAATTTAAAAATCTTTGAAGAGGTTTGCTTTTCTAAAAGCTATATTATGATGTGTATTACATGTATAAAAATCAAGAATTTCTCATAGTAAATTTATATGGGATGTATTCATTGTTAAAACTAACTACATAGCATCCTAAAATATATGTATAATTTTTATAAAAAATAATAAATGGATAATATCTCTTGCAATTTGTATATGTAATTTATGAGTAAAAGTGCCAAATAATATCGGCTGTCGCTCAACAATATACTTATAATTTTAAATTATAAATAACTATCTTATTTATCAATACTGTATATGTCTAAATCAATAAATTACGTATAATATAATAGTTTCATATTCTGAGTGTTGAGATATCCACTAGATGATCATTCTTGATTTTATCTGGAAAAGGCTAAGTGAGCCACGTTTTCACCCCATCAGACCACACCACACACTCCGACTGACATTGGGTTGAATTACTACTGCATGCTCACCACCACACACACAAGGTCGGGATCAGGGTTATCAAAGATTAGACGGTCGATTTCAGCAGATGTTAGTTGTCATTCAATGCGACTCCATGTTTTGTAAATCTGTCCATGCACATAGATATAGAAGAAACTCTGCTTTTCTGTTGTTATTTCTTCCAATTGATGTCTTGTTTTGCTTTTCATTTTCTGATTGCCGCATCGGATGCATGAGATGTTTAAACAGGAGTATTGTTTGTTGCTTTAACCTATCGCTCTAAAACATGGGCTAGCGTTGATACTCGCAGCTCAGAGCGACTTCATTCGCGCCGCGGTATTTGATGCTCAATGCATATACCCCTTGAGAAATTCATGAAGTGGGGTAGATGGAGGAGGAAGTTTATATGAGGAAGCTCAGAAAAACTGTCAATGTGGCATCTCATATATGTCATTACATATTAGGAACTCAATAAGCTACTGCACATCTTCCTGCCAGCCGAAGTCCGTCTTAACTCTGATCCCCGAAGATTGATTTTGGCTTTCAGAGTCAGCATCACTCGCCCCATTTCGTATAAAATCATCCATCTCGAACTGCGCGGACACTGTCGTTAGCGCAGTCTCATCTTCTGTGGGTCGCAAGCGCATCCGACCATTTCCCGATTCCGGCTTTTCCCCTACGGCTCCTTTCATCCTCTGAAAGCCATTCTTCTGCTTCTTAGTACCGTCCGCGGTGGTACTTTGTTGCGTTCGCACCAACCCAGGTGAAATCCCTGGACCAGAACTAAAGCTCTTCCCAAATTCCGTTCCAAATAGAACACGTGATACTTTTTGAAGAAGAGGCCGTAGTGTTGGCAGACAGGCGCAAACAATGCCAATGCATGGCTCGACGAAGGACCAGAGGAAAATGTTAACGAGGATAAATGTGACATCCTTGGCTCTCGCGAGCTCGCCCATAAATTTGATCCGAACAATACTTACGACACAGACACTATAAGCAGCCAAACATTTGGTTGTTAGCTATGAGCTTCTGGTGAAAATAAAGGTATTAAGGAAGGAGCCGTATTACGCACAATGTGCCTAACAAAAATAAACTGGACACTAAAATTTTTTTTGACGTGGGCATCTGAAGTTTCCAGACAAGCGGAATGGGGACAAGAAGTATCAATACATCTGTCGCAACATTGGCTGCTGCATTTCCGAGATAAAATATGTGAGGTTGGAAGCGACAACTTCCAGATTTCGCATCCTGGACCTGGGTCCAGTAATAGGATATCGGTTGGCAAGCAATTATCAGAGTGATGGTGCATGCAATGTAATAGCCACTCGAAAGAAAAAAACAGACCCACATCGACCAGTTCATCCCGAAAATACGGCGATAAAATAGCAGGATTGAAAATTTTATCAGTGGAACGTTCAAGATATACATGAACATGTATATGTAGTGTAACTTCCAATAACTCACAACTGTTAGTGATTCTAAACACACACACACACACACACACACACACACACACATATATATATATATATATATATATATATATATATATATAGTAATTCTTGTCCTTACCTTTATTAATACCATCACATCAGACAGAGGTACAATCCAGACATGTTTCCCAAGGCCGTATTGACCCCCTATAAACAGCCACTTTTAGTCCGAATGGGTATTGAGAGGAAGCTTCGAACATCCAAGGTTGTCCTCACCTGATATCGCAAGGGCGAAACTGCACGTTACAGATGCCTGATAAATGACTGTCAGAAGCATATAAAATCCCGCTGGTTGCTGGACAACTTACGAGTGAAACCAATATCAGCCAGTCATCGGCTTTGACCGTGAAGTTCTGCATCTTGACTCTTGTAAAGAAACGTAAAGCCACGGAAATTGCAGCAAGGCCATATACCGTGGCGACGGAGGCATTGAATTCGCGATTGCGATTTTCTGTGAGGTCCGTTCCAGGAGGCGCATCACCAAGAACGCTGCTCATTCTCGCAACCTAGAGTTAGGAGACTAAAGAGTTATAGAGAGAGCCGAATTTATCAAAGACTGATAAAAGAAAAGAAAGAAAGAGAGAAAGGAAGAAAGAAAAAGGAATGAACACTCCTCTTATCGACGCATGGTAGGCTGTCAATGAAGACGGAGATTGTGCACACCCAGCATTGGGCGTGCAGCAGTGGTTCATCTTCTAAGAAATGGCGATGGACGAAACGCTCGTCTTGCATCCAACTTGGCAATAATACGGAGAAAATGCCGCTAAGAACAAGAGAGGGAGAACGCGATCTCAAGCCTTTGGGCTCGCCGATTGAGCTCGCCATTGGTGACACCAGCGACCTTCTCCAGACTACGTCCAACCGGCGTCAGATAGCGTCTTGCCAGGATCATGGGTTTCATCGGCAGACGGACGGAATGGGCGGTTGTTCTCAAGACGGAATGACAAACCCGCTGATCGGAGGAAAATTCCCCGCTCCAGGCCAAAAGGCTGTGACGGACGGTGGACCAAAAATAATCTACAATTGTGATCAATTAGCGCAATCGAGGTGTTTCTCTTGACGGATGGTATCCCGGTCTTGACGCCTTCTCGAAGTCTGCAGGGCAAAGGATCAAGTGGACTTAATGTACTTTCAAGGGTTTCCTATCAGATACCCCACATAAAAATTCTTTGGGCGAACAGGACCCTGAGTTGAAGGATGGTTTCCCAGGCACAACTAACTATTGACTTCGCGCTTTTGGTTTTCAAACAAGAACACGAAAAATTCTGACGTTGTCATGGAGGCGGAAGCACACAACCTCCAGGAACACCACCACCAATCTCTTGCTTTATTTCTGTCTCTTTCATCTATAATATAATATAGCAAGATCCTTCCATCTCAAGCTTAGGCATTAAGATAGGGTTTCCTTAGTCGACGCCACTCACCATTCGAAGTCTCAGAACTGGAGCTCTTTCGCGCATTGATCTCCGTCATAGTCCATCCCTCCACGCACGTAAATGGCACAGCAGGCTGAGCCAGCCTTCCGCATTCAGTATATCCAGTCAGATAAATGGTTGAGAATGATGGCTAGCATGTGGAAACCACGTTGTCAACGCGGGCACGCGAGGATCACACTTGTGAAGTGGAGGAATATCTCGGCGAGATTCACAGAACCGCAAGTCCGGACGGTGCAGCGCTGGCCATGGCATCCATGCCTAGAGGGCAGGCGATACCGCCGAGCTCTGCACATTGTGGACATGGACAGCGAATTTCAGCTCGCTAAACGGCAAGTTGGCACCTCTCCTCAGCGGCCAAGTAAGCACCAGAACTCGTCTTTTTCACATCTCATCACCCAGGATGCTAACCTGTGGCGTTCAACAGGAACTTGGAATTGTTTTCAGGGTTTTTCTGGAGACTTCGTTCTTCCTCCTAGTGCCCTGATTCATGTGGCGCTTGTAATCAGAGCCCTGCTGGTTAGACCCTATGGTGTGGGGTGGTTGGGCTACTCAGAAGAAACTCTGAGCTGTTACCTCGTAAAGAGAGGGAAGAGAAAGTGTGTTGAAACAAACAGGTACGACGGCAGCCTATAGTGACAAATGTGTCAAATGGGTTTTTTTGATGTTTTCCACTGTAATTACTTAATTCCACTTACAGACACTCATTGATAAACATTTATACTAGAAAGCAATGCATCTTGAATTCTCTAAGTACATTTTAAAACAGTGAATTTATGTCATTGTAGATATCTAGTAATGATATCTAGTGATGCTAATGATGATATCTCGCAATAATATCTAGCAATGATATCTAGTGATAATATCTAGTGGATGTGGTTCCTCTCTATACTGCGGCTGGTGGTCGCAGTGTATCAGTGGTGGGTTCAGTGGTCACACCCGCGCTGGGCCGGGCCACACCACCACACCCATGGGTATATATATCACTATGAGCACAACCATTTAACAAATGATTATGTTGGCTTTTCACTATGGATAACCTGGTGATTGTAGTGCTATCTCATCACAGTGATGATATATATTGAAGATGATATCTAGCAATGCATTGCTTCCTAATAATCAACAGGCTCCATTCAATTACAGAGAGAATGAATATGATAGGTATATGTACTGTACATTGTAACACTAGTATAAAAAACCTATTTGACACATTTGTCACTATAGGCTGCCGTACGAGCAAATATATCTTAAGATGGTTCTCCACCTGAAGGATTTATTATCCTTGTGTGGTGGTGTTTTGGGAAAACCAAAACTTAAAAATTTATATTACACGCTAACCGGGGCCTCTTACACCGTCAGCACCTTCTCCCTTTCACAACCATGGCTTGGCTGAACGAGAGCCACAATCCCTTAAATCTGAGAGGCTGGCTTCATTGTCCCAGGAAGGACTCCATCGTCGTCAACTCATCCTGAATGAGATTTTTCGGCCCTCACCTGGCCACGCTAATCTCTGCCACTGTACTCCGTAATATACGAGAAGATTCTTTGGTCCAGTGCTCATACCATGGCAAATCTGAGAATACGGGCCAGGTCTGCAATGCTCCCACCTAAGTATATTGCGCCATTTCCTCCTCACCATTCTAACCACCATGGTATCAGCGCATTCCTTCTGTAGGTGATGGACAGTCTGCTATTATCCCGGAATTACTTCACCCGCATCGCATACCATGCGCAGACTTTCAAATGTGGTGAACTTTAAATGCACCCCTCATTAAATCTCAGTGTTCCTTCGAGAAACAATCTATGTTCGGATGGCAGGTGTGGCAGCGCAAAGGCACGATTACATGCTATTCCAGTGTCGATGGATGTGGCATTCCCTCTATGAATACGGAGTAGTGACGTCCAAACCACCTAATAGGGCTCTGGTAAAGCTGCCAAGGAATGCTTGATCATGGTCGCGAGCCTAATCAGGAAAATCAAAAAGATTGCGAATGGAGCAACGTGCGAAATCTTCGCAAGAAACAATGGCTTTATCTGACTAATTAGGTAAGGTGATTTTGTTGCAAGTCTGAGTGGCTGTATTGAGTGCTATCTTCTGGGGGTTATATCCACTTGTGTGGGATGCTAGTCTGTAGTAGGAAGCTGAGGATCCCACAGATTATTACAGAGTACTTTCGAAGCAGGTTGCAAAAAGCCCTTCGATATTCAATGTCATCTGCTCCTAGGCCTGGGTCGTTCTGGATTACCCTTAGCCGCTACCCCTTGTCCAACGAACGAAGGCAGTGTTCGGCAAGAACGGAAGCGGGGTGGGCCGTCGTTTGAAGACTTGTTTACCTTGAAGCGATTGGATGTTAGCGGGCGATGGAAAGTCCATGTCTGTCCGGTTTTCCGGCCTCGCCCATTCCATTCCACGTGCTGTTTTCAATCCGTATAAAGACATGCCCCAGGCTTTCTCACAAGTCTCAACTGCCTTGCTGAGAAGGTGGCGCTGGTCAGTTGGCATGTACTGCGTAGGTCAAACGATAATGCTGTGGGCTGATATGCATCGATCGAATGCCCTCCGCAGCGGAGAAGCCTGTCTGGGAACCTAGCCTTGCCTCTGGTGACAGTGATTGTAGATATATCTGATTGCGATGCCATTCAGAAAACCTGATTCCACGACCTTACGAGGATAAACTCAGAACATCTGGTATCAAGCAATTATCATTTTAATATTGAGGGGAGAGGTTACTGTTCGCAACTACGCCTGAAGTCGGGAGTGGCTCGTCAGGTCAAGCTCATCGCAAGCTTTATGCTTCGGCTACTGCGACAATCAAGTTTCTTGGAAAGGGGCTTGTATGTTGACATTTTCCGTTTCTCGCAGAGTGAGTTTTAGTCGTTTCACCCATATCTCCCTGAAGCAGGAAGCTACTTAGGGGCTAATTAACATCATCCACATTAGCAGGACCAGAGTGTCGCCTTACATAACTGTCGAACGATATATGCGGTCCTCACGTCAGTTACCGAGGCTCATTGCTAATACCGGCGGGGTGGTGCCTGTGACTCCCTTACGAGAGCAGAGGATTCGGTGATAGCTTCCACATAGTCATATCCAGGGAGGATATCCTTGCTGAGTTAGGGGTGTGCGGACAGTGACAGAATCCGACTGGGTGAGAGTCAATAGTATTTTCCTCAAAGTATTAATATCGTTCGGTAATAGGGTAACAGAGCATCAGTTGTCAACTGAGCCTGCATGTCCACGGGCAGCTATCCAGCTTTTGACGCGCTGCAGGCATTGGAGCCGGTCAAGACACAGCCAATGCAAGTCATATATGTCGTGGAGAGTTTCCGGAGGATGCGATGATTGTGGTCTGAGAGGCCCAGTGGTAGGCGGAATTTCCGCGACAGAGCTGGACGTGAAATAACTCTTCTGGGGATTTTCTTCAGAAGAGGCAGTTTCTCACAGGGTCCAACGAAAGCATGGATGGACCGCATCTCGGGGTGGATTCAAACGTTCCCGACTGATACCACGATACTAGGCATTCCGACGAGCTAGAGTACCAATACACCCGACTTTGGTAGGCGAAAGCACAGTGATCTCCCACATCTTCACAATAATTTCGAATGGTAATAATGTAGGAGCATAAGGGCTACGGGTAGGGCTGTCATTTCCGCCCAGCTGCCATTCCTTTGAACAAGTTCATTCTAGAATTTGACAAAGCACTCATTACATCATCACGGCATAGCCATGTGATTTTTTAGAATGTTCCCCCGCAAGCCCACAGGTTCTAGTAACGGCGATTTGAGCCGGCGACTGTAGTCAACACTAAATTGTATGATGACGAAGAGGGAGATGCCGAGCTTGTTCCTGGGCGTCAAGATGTCCGTCCTGCTGCAGCTGGTCCTCGACTTGGCCAGTTCGGACTTGTGGTTCATGTCAACGGCAGAGATGTGAATTGCCGGCTTCGGGAAGAGCGTTGCAGCTCGAGTTTTCGAATCGCGAATCTCGCGGGGTAAGCCTTTGACAAAAGTGGATTGGGGTTTATCTCAGGAAAACTCCAGACTCGATCCTTGGAATTTCTCAGCCTTGCTACGTATCTATCGGAAACGAGGGACCATACGGAGTAGACAAGATTGGATGAGTTAAGATCCGGGGTCCTAACGTGGCTCGACACATGGATTCTGCTGTACAGGGGGTTTCAAGGAACGCTTCACCCAATAATGCCGCCAAATAAACCTACGACAAGGCGATCCTGCGGGGCGGATTAGGGCTGTGCCAGCACCAATTGGGCAAGGCACAGCAGCTTCTTCCGTTAGTGCCGCGCCTATATGCAGGACATGCAAGTACCTGATATCAAACCAGAGTCTGCCTCACTGTTTCAGGGGGGGGATTTGCCGCTCCAAAACAAAACATAAAGAAAATGCATGGTTATAAAAGACGTCTTTTACTACTTTCTATAGTTTCTTTATTCTTCGGTAATGGGTTACTTTTACTCTTGTTCTGTAGTTGACCACAATACATCCTTCGGTGTGGCCCTGCGTCGTTTCATGGACGCAATTACAGGCGTTTGAAATCTCGCGCAACGATTTAATAGCTCGTTATATTTCCTTCCAACTCTTGCACACGCATCACTCTCCGAATTTCAAGGGAACTATCTTGCAAGACATCAACAGAAAGAACAAAGAAATGGCCAGTTTCATGCGCTCCTTGAGGAACGGGCTGATGAGGAATGGGCTGAAGCAGGACGCGAAGGAGAAGGGCAAGGCGATAGACTGGGCGACTTATCCAGACGAGCCACCAGCCTATACCCCCACAGCAGAGACTCAGGAAACCATTGCCGATTCCTCACCCTACGCCTTTTTGAGTGATTTCGATACCATCCTTCTCGTCGACGACAGCGGAAGCATGAGTGGCTCACGATGGGCCGAGACCAGAGAAGCACTTTCAGCTATAGCCCCAATATGCGCCGAGTATGACGAAGATGGCTTTGATATATACTTCTTAAACCACAAAAATTGGAGCAATCCAACCGGAGCATATGCGAACATCACAACATCAGAGGCTGTTGGACTTATCTTTAGTCGGGTTACGCCGAGCGGACGAACCCCGACCGGAGGCCGACTGCACGACATTCTCAATCCGTACGTAGATCAAGTCCGATACAGGTCGGCAGGGGGTCCTAGGGGTGTGAGCAAGCCACCTGTTAAACCGATTAACGTCATCGTGATCACGGACGGCATCCCAACTGATGATGTGGAACCGGTGTTGATCAGTGTAGCAAGGCGACTGGACGAATGCAATGCGAAGCCGTGGCAGGTAGGAATTCAATTTGTACAAGTTGGCAACGATCGATCTGCTGCAAGGTGGTTGGAGAGTCTTGATGATACCCTGCACAAAAACAACCATGTGCGGGACATAGTTGATACAGCGCCATGGAGTGGCGCAGTGCTGTCATCTAACACCATTTTGAAGATCATGCTCGGCGGGGTGGACAGGAGATACGACCGACAAACTGTTTCCAGAGTGGGACGCAGATAGTGTTTTCTTCTTTCCTTGTTTTCAACTCAACCCCTTTTGTTCCTATTCCAGGTTTTCTTGATAGGCTTAAATTTTTCCTTCACTTCTATTACGGATACCATGCTGTGTTGTTTAGTTGAAGTTATTTTATTGTTGTCGAGATAGGCCCTAGCTGCCAGGGTGTATTCAATCAGCCAATTGTCAGCCTTGTCTTCCGTTAAATCCAGTTTTGGGAAAAGGCCAAATGAGCAGTGCATTGTAGTTCGTAATCGATGCACCAGGAATTGGGGATATAATAATAGCAGGAGTAACCTGATATCAAGAACAGAATCAAAATTAATCAAATTGATAAATAACTTCGACGAATCATACACGTAGAAAATGGAAATGTTTCATGTCTCAATTTTGGAGTGTTAGGACACAGTGATGTTGCCTCCATGCAGTGATAATATCGTCGTGGGATCGCCGGCGCAAGATTTTGTATGAGCCCTTCAATATAGTAAGTATCTCAGGGACGGTAGTATGAAAAATCTACTCATGACTGATGACGTTCCACCTATCCACTATCCAACAACTTTGTATGATCAAGGTTTTTTTGCGCGGGTATTTGAAGCTGAGAAGCCAAATAACGGTTCATTTCGCTCACTTCTTGAGCCGGGAGGCAGGGAAGTTTGATGGTTGCCATTCTTATAAGCACCCTGGGACTCACTCTCCTTTTCATTAAGAGATGGAACAGCAATACTTATTGCCGGTATCAGCATGTCAGCTTAAATTCTTAGAACAAGTCAGAACATTTTTGGTCTATGCACAGGAGGTATAGTTAGTCATCCCAAACGGAGAGACTTCATTTCTCTCACTCGCGGAAGATGGCATCCAGCCAGCCATCATTGGGAAATTTCCTCTGTGCAGCGGCGGAATTGAGCAGCTTGTCCGCGACACGCGACCAAAGGGAAAAAAGTCAAAACTTCAATCGGAACTCCCCATCATCGACAGGTACTCGCGGTCCCACCCACTATAGCATATAGTTGCACCGCTGTGCAAAAAATATCACCGCTGTACCAATTCTCGCCTTTGTTCATCCCCAATCACGCGATTATATCTATCTCAAGATGGTTGAAAGATCTTAAGAAGTCGACAAACGTGTAAAAGCAGCTACGGAATTCGATGAAAGATGCCCTGGCCTCAGCCGTGCTGCCCTTGCTCGTCAATTCAATATCACCCGCCAGATGGGCAAGAAGATAGCTTTAGATGAGAAGTTAGATAACTTCAGAAGTTTCACAATCTTGAATCCATCAACTCTGATCATTGGGAGGATAATTAATATGATCTAGATTCTAATTTCACAAATAACTAATATGACACAATTGAGATAATTAAATACAAGCCGCAATCGCTCGCTTGCGCTCGCTTATCCAGCTTGAAAACGCGCCGTTTAATCCCTCGGGCGAACGTTATGAGATATACAACGGCTGCACGTGACTTGTATAGGTGAATTACATGTAATCTACAGCTGTTAATAAGAGAACAATCACATAGATGAAAAACATGAATAACACTGTAGTAGTGTTGTAGAGTTAATGTAGAAGCACTAAGTGAGGTGTAATTAAATGCCAGGCAGCTCATGTAGAGAATGTAGCAATTACAATCAAACAGCAAGCATTTGAAATGTGATGATTTACATGTATCAACCCTCAAAACATCTGTAATACAATTGAAGCAGCCAAAATGGTTGAATGTAAGTAGAGAACTGCCAAAAAATGAAGAAAAACAGCTCAGAAATGATGGAATTACAGCTAATAATAATGCAGAGCAAGCCCAGCAAGCTCAGCAGACTCTGAATGCCCAGCAGCCTGTGCCACCCGCCAACTCTCTCCCGCTCCCGCTCCGCCCCCAGCAGCCCCAGCAGCCCGCCAATGCATGGATGCCCGAATGTAAGCTACGGCTGCTGGTAGAACAAATTGCCAAGGACAGCAGCAGGGTCATTACACAGCTGTGAGAGATGAGATGCAAGAGGGATATAGTGATGTGTGAGAAGGATTTCAAGTCTCAGTTAAAAAAAGCAACAAATGTAGAATCAGCACTTGCTCACAGCTGTGGCATCAAAGCCAACCCATTGTGTGACTTGTGTGAGAAGAATCACAATCCATTCATTAAATGTATTGTGATTTTCAGCATGTTGAAAGGGGTCTGTGTGAATTGTCACTACAATTCATTAAGCAAATATTGCAGCTTGCAGTCTGATAGTAATGAATCATCTCTATAGCATGCAAACACATTAGCAAAATGTATATGTAAAATATATATACTGATATAAAAATAACAGAGAATCAGCAATTCATTGTTCTCATCAATACAATCATCATCAACACTACAGCTGCAGAGAAGAATGAAAAAAGAAAGAAAAAAAGAAAAAAATAAGTTGTCAATGTAAAGTCAGATCAAACAGCTGAGCTGTTTAATTCAATTAAAAAAAAAAAACAAATAATGTTTATAACATTGAAAAATAAAAAAAAAAAAATGATAAAATGAATGATAATGAAATTATAAAACTGAAATTATTACAATTGTGAGTGAAGATATATCAACTTTATAAAATGAAGAAAAAAATGAAATGTTTATATAAAAAATGAAATAAAGTTGTGAATCTATTGCTCATGATTTAACTCAGTCAATAAAATGTTTTTATAATTATTACAATCCTGATTAAAAAATTCAAAAAATAAAAAGTGATGTGGGTGAGCTGTATGAGTCATGTGAAATGTGAAATGAACTCAGTGAAATGTTATTGCTTTTTTCTTTTTTTTAATAATTAATATCAATTTGAAATAATAATTTTTTATATATTCAAAAATTTTTATTTTAACATCTGATGATGGCATTCTGTAGACAATGAAGAAAAAATAATAATAATAAAAAAATTAATTGAAAAACTATAGAATCTCTAAATATATCTCATTTAATATACATTTTTCATCATTCTTATTCAGCAGAACAATTAACTGACTGACATTCAAAAAATATAATATACAACTGATCATATAAGAATATGAGATTTCTGAAATTAATATCAACTGTAGAAAGAAATTGTCTCTGAAACTTGTTGATTATCATTGCAAAACATGAATAAACTGAAAAATGATGATGAATTATATTAAATGAAATTTCAACAAATTGAGCATGTAGATTGATCTGCAGTAATATATAAATTAAATTCTTATATATATCAAGAACAATCGAACTTTAAGGGCCATGGTGGCCGAAAGTGGCAGGCGTTTGGGCTGCTTCCGACCGTCCCTGCACCCCGAATTCGCACCCACGCTAATCAACACTAGACCCAATCTAGAAGTCATCGATCGCTGCTTTTTGTGAGCTCATTTAACGCCGGCCAACGGTCTCACCTTCTGCTCGCGCGACTACTCGCGAACCGCTCACCCTGTCACAGTCCACTCATTCGCCCATTCGCCCAACTGGAGCGCTCCGTTTCTGGCGCTCAATCCTACAAGCATGATGGCCGCCTGGATAGTCATGGCTTCCCCATTCTATAAATACTTCCATGTCTCCCTCCCTCCCCCGCTCTTCCTTTTCCTTCGGTTGCCGTTGGGTCCTCTTCAAACCATTATACCTTTGTTACCAGTCCCCTCCTATCCGCCCCAACTCCCTTGCAGACGGCTTGTCCACTCCAGTCTTCCTCCATAGAATCCCTTTTCTATCTACCTACATATTAGCCGCAATCTGACGCTCACACTGAACAGGATGCCAGTTGGAAGACCCAAAGTGCCGAAAGCTGGCAGATCACGCACGGCAAGTCGACTGGATTCACCCAGAAAGTTGAACTACAAAGCCATATTGGAACGACACGAAGCGGCTGGCCGCACATCCAGACTCTACTCCGCAAATGCTGAGAAAAGCAGAGGGACAGTCCGGCGGAAGCTTCAGCGGTAAGTAGTGATCTCCGTAAGGAAATTGAATTGACCTGCTTACAGAGACCAGCTTCTGCTCTGCTGAACTGAAGACCACGGAAGAGGAGTTCATCGAGAATCTGACGGCGGGCCGAGTCAAGACATACTTCGACTGGCTCGAGAACACCCATCGGAACAGCATCAAGGCAGCGTCGGCCTTTGACAGTTACTGGAGGCTTCTGAAGACCCTGTATGTGGAGCACACTGGTCGTGGCATGGATGATGGGATGGCGCAGGATTGTCTGAAATGTAAGACCATCAGAAGCAACTGATGTGGCCCCAGCTGACGGGCTCCCTCCGCAGTATAAGAACATTGTCATCAAGAGATGGGGTCTCCGGCGACGACCGAAGAGGAAGCCGTCAGGCACCAAGGACGATGTGTACCGCATCCTCCATGCCCATTGGACGCGGTGTACGAAGGCGTACGCTGATGAGAAACAGCGACTCTACGTTGCTGCAGGTATCCTTCTATCTTTCATCTCCGGTGGCAGGTTGGTCTCGCTGTTCGACACCCGGATCAAAACAAGTGATGAGAAAGCCAGAGACGGACCGTCAAAGGGAGCGTCACACACAGCCAGCAAGGACTCAAAGCGCAGGACCAACTGTCGCCGTGACCGTCCCCGAGACATCGCGGCCCCCAACCTCTACTTGAAGACGGCATCCCAGATCGGCCAACATGATAACCGACCCATAGCACCAGAGAAACGCAAGATGGTTCATTCCGACAATGACGAGGAATATCGCGACACAAAGAAGACACGAATCATGGCTCCTCGAAGAAGCTGTCACTCCACCCGAGAAGTGTCCTACGGCAAATATGGGATGCGCGGTGAAGACATTATGTACGATGCCCAGGATAGCGACCTGGATAGCCGTACGAACGACAACACAGACTTCGACTCAGGGTATGTTGATGAAGAAAGAGACAGCACTCACAGCAATTCCGGGGAATCTCTCTTTGATGAGCTTGTGCGAGAAAACGATACCGACACTGAGTTGAGTGTAGAGTCAGTGGAAAGCGGCTCCACCAGCGGTTTGTCCGCCGACAATGACATCAGTGAACTTGACCGCTTCATAGACGATGTGACGGACGATGAGTATGATGCAGGTCCTGAGGAGACTGGGGCCCTTGTCTGGCGGCATATCGAATTCCACATCATTCAGAGCCCCTTGGCTGGCCGGCCAAACATTCTCCTGGCTAAGGTCACGCTTCTCCACACGAAGGGTGAAGACAAGAAGCCGCGAGTGTAATGCTATGCAACTTTCCCTCTTCCCAATCTCTGCGTTTCTTTACACTTCAATGACTGACCGACACTGCAGGAAAACATTCGTCATCAGCCACAATCCGGAGCCGCTCCTGGACCTTCTGGGGCACTTTCTCTCCATGGCAATAGATGACGAGATCTTCGCGCCTGAATTCAAAAAGCTTGAAGATATCTACTGGTATCCCATCCCGTCGCACCTAGGTGGTATGAACCTAAAGATCAAGGCAGAGATGCTGGACGTGCCGGTGTTCCGCCCATCCTCCGCGCTATCAAGCCCTTTGACTGGAGACCAGCCCATCGATGAAAGTGTCGCACTTGCTATCATGGGATATTTTCTGTCCATATTTTGATCAATTTTGGCATCAGTAGCTTGATTCCGATTTTTCTCCATCTCCACTATCTCTCTCACAACCTGCACCTGTCTCTCTTCCTCCCTTTGACTCTCTATTTCACTCCATTTCTAGACTTCCTTCTGTTTTTGCTTCAGCCTTTCACCTTCCGCTTCCGCCTCCGCCGTTTTCATTTTCTGGTATTCCTGGTAGTAGTAAGAGATATGTAGATTTGACTAGGATTGATATAGCTTGATGTAGCGATATTCGGCGGTAGAATTTATGTGGAAGGGATTTGACGGGGTATTTTGGGCATGTGACACAGCAGGGTGCCGTCGAGAGGTGTTGACAATATTCTGTTGCACGGTGCTCTTGAAAAGTTGAACGATCAGAACATCGGCGTGGCTTGTATGGACGAAGAATGCTTGGGGCACGCGTGGGATAAGGAGGGTTGGCTCCGAGATATTCTACTAGACTGCGGAGAAATGTTTTGTTGATGAAACAGCTGGCTCAGTGGGCTGAAGATGGGGACTGTGGGACTCAGAGACACTAAATTGGAGCGCGGAGGTCCATGGCTTGAATTATAAGAATGTGGTGTTGAGGACGAGCCAGCAGGTCCAGTCATCAGCCTCTGGGAATCGGCACGGAGGAGTGGTAATGCTGAAAGAGAGAGTAATTTGTTCAAGGAATAGAGAAAACTGTGTCAGCAATAAGAATTAAGAGGACGGCACTGAAATGTTCTGTAGCCGCAGCACTTGATTGTTGCAGTGAGGAAACAAATCAAGTTAATCGCAAAGCATGGCGGTCGTGGAGCTCGAATAGGAGAACCAAAAATGATCCCATGTAGCAATTATGGAAAGTAAAATCTTTCTTGAAGTCAATGAGGATTAGGTATCTTGTCGCGTAAATTCTATTAGATGTGGACGAACCGCCGGGCTGGGCGGCAAAGACCTCACGTACATAGCGGCTCATTTGCAGCACAAGGAAGTAGGGTTGAAAATGTTGAGATAAATGGGGAGTTGGCTTTTCGCCATCGCTACAATGCTGATTGAGGGATGTAGAGCATTCGCCAGTCCACAAGCGAAATATTTGGGAGTGTTAATCCCGATACTTTGCGTGTTAAAGAAGTGATATAAAATTTGTGGTGTCTTATGGGTAGCTCTATCGGATCCATGTCGATTCCATTAGAAATAGGAATGATCTCCTTCACGTCAGTATTGGCAATGTTTCCCGCGGCCATTATCTTCAGTTATTTCCTTGCATGAAACTGGCTGTTGAAACTGATGGCCAGTGGTGGGGTCCATGAATTTTTCAAGGATGGAAGGTAAAGCTGTGTCGATGTCGTAGAATTGGAGTTGTTGGACGCGTCCTCGCATTCGTTCAAAGATGCCAGAGCGCCCGATTTCCGGGGTGATGAATGCACTTTTGAAGGGTTTCAGGAGCAAGAGAACATCATCAGCTGATCTTTGAAGACAGCCTCTTTCTTTCATTGAGATGTAGCAGAAGCTGGGATTGGAGGTGTTAGTTGTGCTTTTTTGATTATCCGAACGTGATACATTTGTAAAAACATGTTGGCAGGAGGGGAAGGGGCCATGGGGAGCTGTATACTCACATCTGCGATTCGCGGGCGGGCTTTGGGCCTGTAAGTTTGTGTTTGCATTTGGGGATGGGAAGCCCTGGGGCAATCAGTCCAACACACCATCCCTCGCAGCCCTCGGGTAATCCAGCGAGACAGCGCAGATGCATTTGCAAGGGTCTGCAGTAGGTCTTTTTCTCTTTGAAACAGAGGTGTCAAACATATGATGGGGTGCAATAGTATTTTCCTCCTTGGCTGCGTGCCCTATGATGGGGGGTGGAGGGTGGGTGGGATTTTGGTTTGTCGAAGGTATTCTGTAGTGTACTTTTACATATATATTTGTCGCTTAAGTAATTAGACCGATATTTGTTCGAGGAATAAGGAAAACGAA
>NW_001813981.1:455173-628162 GCF_000149585.1 Histoplasma mississippiense | reverse complement strand
GCATTTGTGGGCATTGAACTGTAATGCCAAACAAAAATCCCCAATATTTTAGCCTGAGCACAAAGGATGGGGAGGCTCTTCGGACTCTTTCAAATGTTCCCTTGCCTCATCATATGAAGATTGGAGATATCGGCAATGCCACCATGTAACGTGACTCATCCACCCAACGAACTCCTATTTTTTCCATGAATCCCTGCAACTCTTCAACTTCAACCACCCACCATGCCACCCAACGAAGCAATTATAGAGCAAGCGATCGCTCAATTGAATCGACAATTGATTCCTAAATATGCTGAGGTTGCAAAGGAATTCGGAATCAATCGCGTTACCTTGATGCGGCGGTTCAAAGGTCAACAGGTCTCCAGAACAGAGGCAACATCAATCTACTGTCAGAATCTCACAAATACTGAAGAACAACACCTCCTATTTCATATTAATCAGTTATCCGATCGCGGCTTCCCTGTGACACCTCAAATACTGCGCAATTTTGTATTTGAGATCACCAAAATGCAAGTAGAAATCAACTGAGTGTCTTGCTTTTGTGAGCGGCATAAAGCAAAGATCAAGAGCATCTATCTTCGTGCTCTGGATCAAAAGAGAAAGCAGGCAGATAATAGCTACTATTTTGAACACTTCTTTACTCTTGTAATTGCAGTTTTTTTGCTTCTTTTCGCGTGCAATTCCATGAGCTTTTTGCTGACTTCTATTGAATAGTTGCAGGAGAAGATCAAGCAGTATGATATCCTACCCCAGAACACCTACAATTTCGATGAAAAAGGCTTTCTTCTTGGCCTCCTTCGTACCCTCAAGCGAATCGTTTCAATAGAAGCTCTCAAACGGAAGCATACAATTGGAGCAGTGCAGGATGGCAGTAGAGAATTCATTTCTCTGCTTGCCGGTATTTGTGCAGATGGAACTACAATTCCACCTGCACTCATTTACCGCGGGGAATCAAGAGATATGCAAGATAGTGGCTTGAAGATTTTGATCCTAAAAAGGATCAGGCATACTTCGCTGCTTCAGAAAATGGATGGAGTAATGATGAATATGGGTTAACCTGGCTGAAACAGGTGTTTGATCCTCATACAAAGCAAAAAGCAAGAAATCATTACCGCCTGCTTATATTAGATGGCCATTCATCTCATATAAATATGGCATTCATTGATTATGCGGATCAGAATCGAATTTTGCTTGCTATTCTTCCTCCCCACTCTACACACCGTTTACAGCCGCTAGATGTTGGAATATTTGGCCCACTTGCAAAGGCATATTCAGATCAACTAGATTCCTATACATGTTCTGGCTATGGCTTTATTCAGACTACAAAGCGAGATTTTTGGCGATTATTTCGTGCTGCATGGGAAATCTCTACAACTGCGGAAAATATCAAATCTGCCTTCATGGCCACTGGCATACATCCTATAGATCCTGCCCGCGTTCTCAAAAAGATTCAACCACGTCCACTTACACCCCCGGAACTGCTTCAGCAGCGTACACCTACATCTATACGAGCTTTGCGAGGCCTGATAAAGCAGGAAAGTCAACGTCACCGCCGACTTTCAGTTGATATTAAAAAAATTCTCCGCGCTGGGGAGAATATTGCTCTGGACAGAGAGGTTCTCTTAATAGAGAATAAGAATCTTCAGACTGCTCTAAATAATGAGAGAAGGCGACGCAAACGGGGTAAGTGTATGGGGTTGCTTAATCCATCAAATCCCTCACTTGCTCAATTCTTTTCTCCCACAAAGGTGCAGGCCGCGAGGGAGCAAGCAGATGCTAATGAAACTGCGAAAATCGATGATCAGGCACGCAAGGAGGATATGAAGCTTCAATGAGCGATTCTTCATGAGCAAAAGCAGGCAGAGCTCATGGAGCGGAAGGAACAACGTGAGAAGGAACGTTTAGAAGCTGCTCAACGCCGTGAGGAGGCCAAAGCTGCAGCTGCAGCTAAACGTTGTATAGAGAAGCAACGGCGAGATGAACAGAAGCTTCAACTGCAAAAAGAGAAGGAAGAACGTGCTGCTAAACATCATGAAGCACAGTTGGCCAAGAAGGCACTCGCGGAGGCCTCAAAAAGGCCTACAAGAAGATCAACAGTGGGCTCAAAACACCGTAGAAGCTCTATACAACCTTCTAAAAGCGGTAATAAGTGCCGCACGCAGGCCCCCCCA
Source organism: Histoplasma mississippiense (assembly GCF_000149585.1). Lineage (NCBI taxonomy): Eukaryota > Fungi > Ascomycota > Eurotiomycetes > Onygenales > Ajellomycetaceae > Histoplasma > Histoplasma mississippiense. Next base: position 625,991 of record NW_001813981.1, on the reverse strand, counting down.
GTGGAATCAAATGATATTCCTTCTCTGAAACCTTCTACACCGCGATCCGATTCAACCGTTTCAAAACCACGAGTTTCACGTTCCGGGCGGATTATTAGGCCAAGCAATCGTTCTCTGAATTAATCATATATATTTATATGATGTATTCTACATATAGTTTTAATCTTTAATAAATAATATTAATATCTTCTTGCATTGTTGTGCTACAGTTGAAAATTAACGGCTCTATAGAGCGCTTTTTGGAGTTCGTTGGGTGGATGAGTTCGTTGGGTGGTGAGTCACGTTAAGCCTAAAAATTTCCTCATTAACATTCAAAACTCGTTTCCATTCTTCCGCCTCGCATGACCAAAAGGAATAGATCTTTGCAAGAAGATGGGTAAAGTTACTAGATGTAAGAAAAGTAAATATTATCTGTAAATATATCAAATACATATCATGCAAAGGATATATATTACACTCTAGGTCATCATATGTTTCCCATTAATAGATTAGAGACCGGCCATCAAAGACGGTTGGTTGAGACATGAACAGAAGAGAGAAAGATAAAGATGGAGAGAAATCAAGTTCACCAGGCAAAGGATCATATATATAGAGGAAAGCTGATGGTGAAGGGTTGTTTTCTCACAACAGGGAATGGATGGAAGATCACTGGGGTGTCTAAAATTGAATGAAGCATTCAACAGAGATTGTCTCAGAGCATTCTGAGGAGAAAGTTAGAAATTGAATAATACTGGATTGATAACTAGATGTGCTACATTACCAATGCACACACTAGAGTTAGTTGGTTGGGATAATTTCCTTTGGAAGCTGGTGAAACTGTACGATGAAAACAAGAGCTGTTACATTCTGAAGAAAGCGGATTTCTACATTCCTTTATTTGCCTGCATGATCAATAACTTGAACCAAAGCATAAGCACAATTGACAACTACGCCATCGGTGACGCTATACAATTCATGGTTTCGACTAGTGGGAAGGTCATTCATGGTAAAAATCGAGGGCTGGGGTGGAGATCGAGGCAGGTTGGGGGTTACCTTAGTGATGCCTCAGTTCAACAGTTATCACGGGATATGACGAGCATCAACTTCCAAAATACTCGAGATGAAAGCTCATCCTCACCAGGTAATCCACCACTTATTTCTGATGACAGTGTGGAGAAGGAATCCACTCTAGATTTCAGTGAACGGCATGGGCGAGGTTTTAGGCTCATGCCTCAGCCTTCTCCAGACATACCTACATCTTCTAAAGATTTGGCGGGAGGGTGGACCAAATAACTCATTGATGGTATAAGAGAGTTGGAATGATTTGCGCTCGCGCTTCAGTGACATCAGTCCCGCTCGCCTCGAAAGCCTCTAAAAGCATACAACCACATGAAACTGATGCACCTCTCTCTGGTGATCATGCGCCTTCACTTCTGTCTAGAATCATTCTGGAAATACTTGATTGCACACGGATTTCTATTTTGCACTTGTGTAAATGGTCCTTGAGGATTTGTTGAGTAGCTACATATTTGGCGTGAAGAGATATTTTTGCCCGATTCATCACACTCAAGATTTGATTTTGGCGATCGCATCATCATATGCCTTGATAACAGGATTATATAAACGCTTCGGATCTTGCGGGGTGCCAATGATAATTCCTCTGTCCCCGTACGGAAAAAGAATGTCTCGTATAGCTCTGCAAAGAGGTTTGGCACACTCAAATATTGGTGGAAACTCAGATAAAATATCCTCAAACCCATCTGCACCCATGTCACTTCGCTTAATTCTTGCGATCTCCCTGTAAGTATCGGTGTACCATTTTGTCAGTAAACTGTTGTTCGGTGGAGAAACTTCAACTGTTAAGATGCGCTCAAATCCACCAGCTCCGATGTTGCCTTGTTTGGTATTTGTGATTGTCTCATGACTTCCGGCGCACCATATTTCTAACATACTATCTCCCAACCAGCCATGTAGGTGATACAACGCTCGCAACTGCTTTAACTTGTTCCAACCATGACGGGCACATTGCCAGATAAGCACGTAGAAGAACGACTCGAGATCATGTCGATAGGTATGGTCGATATTAAGCAGCACCTCAATTGCCATGAATTCCATCGTGCCAGTCTGGTGCCGCGCGCCACTTCTCCCGCTCCCAACCTCTTTGGCAAGATCCAAATCGATTAGCATGCCCGAGTGACCGTCCGCCTTGCCTGGATCGGTTATTATTATATTGTTCTCCGAAATATCCCGATGAAGGATGTTCCCATCCAGGTAAAGAGACCGGTGCGCCTTTATTGCATCGCGCAGCGCCGTGAGAAGCTCCAACGGTGACCTGTAGTCATAGATCGGCCGGCCAGCGGGCGAGATCACGAGACACCGGAGGACACGGTTGTCGTACGGCTCCTCGCCGTTCCTGTCGAAGAGGCTCGGTCTGTGCGCCGACTGAATGGAGAAAGCTAGTTCGTTCTCCTCCTGGGTGTCCCTTGATGGTTGATTGATGGAACGTGATCGTTTGGACACCTGCATCCCCTTATCCGGGGATCTGCGTTTCCTGGAAGATGACTTTCGACGGATATCTAAGCGGCGCGGCTCGATGAGCGGCTGAGATTGATGAAATGAGGAGGTTGCGCTGAGGGGTGCGCTTTTGAAGTGGTGGCGCTTGTCGAACGTCAGACCGCAGCGCATGTCGGCGATGCTGGTGATGGTACTGTGACCGATGATCCTTGCGACTCCTTGGACATTCTTTTGACATGCTAGCTCGAGGAGTTCCACCTCCGGCCGCCGCTTGTCCGACACCCACGAGAATTTAGCTACGCCTTGTCCATCGTTTGTGAGAAAACACGTGGTCCCGCGACACACGATGGCATGTTGAAAGGAAAGTATTTCACCCAGCCGCAGCACTTTTTCGTCTAGGGTTCCAGGCCCTTTGACGGTTATTGATTTGTTGCCGTCTTCATCCCTAGCAATAAAACTATCCAGTCCTAGTTCCTCATCACTCATCATGGTGTAGCCAACAAGCACCTGAAAGTACCGTTTTGAGTCCTCGTAGACGTCGATGACGCCGGAGCTATAGGGACCCGAACGGTCGAACACCCACGCCTCCATCTTGGTCCCGCAGACGGCGAACGCGTGGATGAACCGCCGGGTGGGCTGCGCATCGAAGACCTCGCGCACGTAGCAGCCTATCTGCAGTAATGTGGCTTTGGTCCCGAGCTTCTCCTCAGGTTTTTTAAGCTCGCCAACCACCAGGATGTCTGTCCAGTCGTGTTTGTTTTGCAAGGGGCTCCCACCCCTAGCTCGCAAAAGAAGGTCGACTTGCCGTTCTGCCTGCGAACCAGTAAGATCCGCTTTGCTTGCTGTGGTGTAGTAGGTGCTGCGTGATTCCGAGAGAAGGTCTTCTTGAAGACGAAACCACCAGGCGAGGACATTGCCCTGTGTAGGAGGATCGGGAAACTGGGCCCAATTACTGTCGCTGTCTGGGTCTAACACACGTCGACAGATGGTATCTGCTTTGTCACTCCAATCCTTCTCCTCAAAGTATTTGTCAAAGAAGCCCTCAACATCTCGAAATGTGCAGCCACATATCTCCTCAAAGATTCTTGGATTCACCAACTTACGCGTCTGCTCGGAGCCTTTCTGCGATGATGAGGTGGATTTGACTGGCGTGCTGTCATAGGAGGGTGGGATGCTCGTCGGAGGAGTTGATTGAGGGATGTTGTCAATGAAGTTAAATACAGCTTTCCAGATGTCGATGTTCCATTTATCAACGTCCTGGATTTCATTGTCTGGGAGCCTTTGGATGACCAGGTGTACTAGAGGCCGGTAGTCATCATATTTGAAGATTCCTTTTGTTTTTTTGAGACGCTCAACTAAGTGTCCTAGATCAGACTCCAATTTCCCATCACCTATCCGTGAGTGAAGGTTACAAGCTGCACCCTCTTTCTGTAAAACAGAGAGGAGTCCCGAAGTCGCTCCCCGATAGAGTTGGTCAAGGCTATCAACAGCGCCATCATAGGAAATTAGACGTGACTCATAGATTTTTTCAGCTTCCTGAAGCACACCTTGTAAATGATTGACTGAGCTGGTTAGAGGATGGTTCTTGATAATGTTGCGATCTTCTTGTGAAAGTCCCGCCATTTTGATGGTATAAAAGACCGTTGGGTTGATGCGAGGTTAACTAGAAGTTGCTGTGATGAATGGGGCGGGAACAAAAATGCAGAATTGTTAGGAAGTTATGATGTATGATACTTGTGAGAGAAGATAGCTGGTTAGAAACAGATACTGGTCAAAGGGTTGATCCGGCTTGGCTCTGATGTGGAAAACGGATAGACCACTGAGCAAGGGACCGGGTGGAGATTAATGAAGCGCGAATAAAATACAGGATTGAAATTGTATTTTGAGGAAGGTCGGCTATTTCCATTTAGAATTAATGTACGCCAACTGTACCTGCTGGAAAAATATTGGTCCGGTTAGAGAGGGTTTTCCGGCTAAGTTGGCACCACGACTCTTGCATCATGAGATGTCCCACATGCCCCGCCAAATTTTTCTCTATTTTTTTTTTTTTTTTTAATTCCAGTCCTATCGCCACAAACTCATCTATCCCTTGTTACATCCTCCAATAAAGATGACACAGAATCAAACAAGCGAATTTGAATTCCTTCAACAATTGATAGCAATGCTAAAGGAGATTTGGATGAGTTAGCAGAGTGGTTTCAGGCAGCAGAAATAGTCACCTGGGGAAAAAATACATGACATTGTGTTGATATAGCAAGATTTCAGAAGGTCTATCTGCCTCTGAGTAAGTTTAAACTGGAAAAGTAGATACCTCTCTGGCTCATATTCACAATGTTGCCACCAACTATTTGCTCTAGAGCTGCAAATTTACCCTCTACAAAATTTCTGAATATACAACGATTCAAAAAGGACCGGAATTTGACAATCTTTTTTTCCCGCTATTGGGAGCTGTAGATATACGTGGCGTACGCGTTGAGCCAGGGAAATATATTCGGTTTGCAAGTAATCAAGTCGTCGATGCTCAGTCGGACTTTCTCATTATCTCAGCACCACGCGTCAATGTCCAATGAGAGCAGGATGGAATGAATCAGTGTTGTATGGGCGGTTGGACAGAGGTAGAATGGGCAATGACTGAAACGGTTGCATCTACCACTGAGGACAATAAATTAAACAGTCTGTGCAAGCCTAGTTACAGGACTCGAATTTTCCACCTTGAATCCTTCATTAAAGTGATACTGTAAATCTGCTTCCGTGAGCTGAAAAAAAGCTATTTGGTAAACGTCTCCCTCGACGGCTGGGTTGGCGGATTGCTGTATGAGTGCACCCGCTAGTGTGGGTTCAGATTGCATTGGATAATAGACAGGGTCATAAGTTGAATGATGGTTGCTACTTTATTGTCACTCATTCGCCTACAGTTAGCATACACACTCTTTATGATGGTTTTTCACAATGAACTTTTTTAACGTCACGTTCAAGCCTCTGCCAGGATCCATGCACATTTTTGGCAATGAAATGCATCACTCATCCCATTTACACACTGGTTGCCTGGACTGGTCCCATAACTGCCTTTGCGCAACTGGAGGAAGATCCGTGATCTAGCATATACTGCCATGTTTCTTAGTGCATAATAATCTTTTCAATTTTTGTCAACGGTCCCCGCTTTGCATGAGATATCCTCCCCTTAGTTATTCATACCCCTCATGTCCACTCCCAAATAATCATCTACCATTGAATAAAGAACAAATGAACATACTTCGGCATATATTGAGAGCACTTGTGACTAGAACATAAGTAGGTCTTGCGCTCCCATCTTGACCGCATTGATGGAGATTATGTCAAGTACTCACCAGCATCTCATCCCTCGCAGGATTATTCTAATACTCGCAGACGCTTGTTGCTTTGGAATTGATCGGTGACGATTGTAAGAAGTTCAAGAGTCACATAACTTAGCTGGATTTCGTACTTGACAATTATCTCAGCATGCTCAGCCTCTCTTCTCGATATTTTCGGATTAGCGCGACCAACTAAACTCCTTTAGACTTCTGCCAAGTCCTGCTAACTTCTGGACCAATAAGAGACTTCACACGTGCTCGCAACCTAATATCTCGTAGAGAGTCTGAGAAGAAACGGTTCCATCGTGTGTGGAAAATCAACACCGCCCATACAAAATATTCGATTGACTTCGAAATCATACATCTACCCTAAATATCTGCCTGATCATCACCAAACCGATATTTTTCAAATCCTCAGCCATTCTGCTATCATCTCTGCTATTTTACAACTCACTACCCCTTCTCATCATGTCACAATCGTTGACAAAAGACAGCGTGTCTTTTGAATCTCAAGACACCCAATGTCAGACGCGCTCCAGCCAATATCCTTCATCACTCGAAGATGAATCCTCTCTACAACCACTACAGTCTCCCAACAATGTAGATGATGAATATGACACATCAGACAGTGACTTAACAGAGCTTGAATCTATTGATACTCCTTCGGAATTCGAGATCACCGATACTGATACCGATACCCCGCGAGCTTGTTCACGATCAAACCGCCGTGGCCCACAGCACCTGCCTACAATGCCTTATAACCGGCAGAAAAGACGGTCAAAATTATCTCGCGTTGTCAGAACATTACAGCGAAACAGTTGGGGAATGGAGGCCTTTATAGAGGCTTGGATTCAGAGTCCCGATATCTTGACTCATCGACGATACAGTACTCCTACGAAGCGGCGAAATGCACTATATTCAGCACTTTCCAAAGCAGGGGTATTCAATGATAATCAACGTTATACTGTCTTGCTTAAACAGGAGCTGAAATGCCTTATCAATACTCCCTTCTTTGCAAAATTCAATCACGATTCTGATCTGGATACCATTGACTTAGGTTTCATGAACTCCTCGAAGCGAATATTCTGATCCACTTCAGACACTCGAGATGTGAAATGCTGAATGGTGTCATTGATGAAAGAGGTGTCAGTATTGTTGACATTCTGCCTGTTATTCTGACAGATCTGAAGAAGTATTGATCGGAAATATTGCACTGCTTGTTGAACCTTGACATGACTGTCAATAAAGACAATGGTCTTTAAAATGTGTTGAGGTATGATCTTTCCATCTGTATCAATGGCCTCGTTCAATAAAAAATATAACATATCATAGGATACAAGTTTACCGCGTGGAATCGGATGTACGCCGATAAAGATATCAGGACGGTTAATGGAAGTTCGAATAACCTGAGTCTGCCGTGGGTTTACACCAATAGAACGAAATCCAGCCTCTTGAAGAATGATATCTTCAGCTTTACTGCTGAGGGTTGCGGAACAGCCAAACCAGACAATATCCTCACGAAGAAGCAATCTCAGATGCCCCAGCCTGGCAAACTGACTACGGAATTGACTCCACTGTGTGACAAGATGACACTCATCGATAGCTACAAGCCCAATCTTTTCTTGTAAAGTAGGGTCTTGAAGAACATGCTGAAATCGCTTGCAAAGAGCTTGCTCTGGACTGAGCAGTATATGTGTATACTCACCTTGTTGAATGCGTTTGAGTAAGTCTTCTTGCCCCTGGAGATTATCAGCACTGACCAGACAAGGATTGGCACCGGGAAACCGTGCTATATCTCTTGTTTGCTGATCACCAAGCTTGTTTAGAGGAACCAGTTGAATGGTTATCTTTCCTGTCAGAATTGTATAGGATTGAAGAATAAGGCTCTTTCCATAGCCAGTTCTGGCAATGAATAAAGTGTCGCTATATCCATATATCATGCGCCGAAGTATACGGACTTGTTCTATGCGTGGCTGAAGAGTACACTCAGGATCTGGACGCGGGCCTTGAAGTATTCGTTGAAGACAATACTGAATAACATCCTGTTGCTTGTCGATACTATCTGGTCCGGCATAGCTCATGACAAGTTGTGGCATATCTTCAATGTTCATTGAAAGTATTTGCTTTAATGATGGCTTTTGAAGCCGCTGTTGTAGCTGACTTGCGCGTTTTCTTCGATCCCCCTTGGCCATATTTGATGCAGTTGATGGGACGTTGTCCGACCCAGCTGTCAAAAAGAAGTGTTATGTGATTGGTTCAGAAGTTGTCGGAAGATCCCAGAAGTTGTCAGGAGTTCAGAGATGTTGTCAGAAGTTGATGTGCCGCGTGAGGTTGCCAAGAGTTCAGAAGTTGTCAGAAGTTGCCAGAAGTTGCCGGAAGTCGCTGGAAAATACACTCGGTGCTTTGACTAGAGTCTCTGATGGCTGGATAGATGTTTTGATGGCAAGATCAAGGCGTTGGATGACTAGACATGATCATGGTTGAAAAATTAGCAAATCGTTCCCGTGTTCAAAATCATAGTAGCAGTTTTCGACGCGACACTTCATACTCAGAATATATGTATTTTCAGATAAAAATTACATCAATCGACAGGAAATTGAAAAATTAACCCTCCAAGGTGGTAGAGAAATGATCTATGAGTGATGTTGCACAGTGATTCTATCTCAAACATTATGGTTGGAGCAAATCGTTCCCGTGTTGCTAACAAACAGGAACCGTTTTTTCTCAGACGCTCCGCGAAGAGTTTGCTGGGGATGTCCCATTTAGGTTTAGTGTAAGCCCCGTGACAGTTGATTGGCTCAGATGTTAGCAGGACTTGGCAGAAAGTAGCAGTAGTTCGGATTGGGTTAGCTCGGAGTGGAGTGGCTGAGTTTACTGAGATAAAAAGCCCCGATTCATTCAGTTTGCTTTGGCACAATAGCTGCTTTGACGAAAAAGGGGAAAAAGATTTTCAGCGGTTGGCCAGCTAACAAAGTTTTCTTTCGGTGGAGAGCAAAGGATCTTCTGAAAATATGGGCCAGGTACGTCAAAATTTCCCGTTTTCACCTCCTACCACCTACGGTTTTGCTAATTCCAGCGCGTCGTCTCAGCCGCCCTTGAGAATACTTCAACTCTACCATTTTGTCCCACAATCCGCCCGTCTCTTTCTCTATCGCCTTCTCCTACCAATTGGTACATACCTCTACGGTACCGGGACTTACGGTGTGCTTAATGTTCAACGGCTACCCTTCAATCTATACCTCAAACGGGCCCCGTCTCAGCGTCTCGTGAACGAAGCGCGTGCACTTGAATTGGTTGCAAAACACACAACATTAAATGCACCTCGGGTTCTTGATTTTATCGAGTTACCAGCAGCAGAAGAGTGTTGGATGTTGACCACTCGCATCGAGGGTGACATTGCGGGAAAATGCCTCACGTTGATGGATGCTGAACAACTAGAGCAGTTCAGCATTGATTTTAGGGATTATGTGGAGCAAATTCGATCTATCCCAAATCCCTATTCCCATCTTATCTGCAGCCCACTTGGTGGAGAGTGTCGCGATTGTCGAATTGACCATGACAATGGCGGGAACGGACCCTATGACAAAATTGAGGATCTGAACAAGCGTCTCATGAGCATCTCTAGCCCGATTCCAGAAGACGCTGATAGAGCTCTGGTTGCAGAGGTACATTCCCGGCCATACCGTGTTTTCTTCACGCATGCGGATCTCAAGCCAGGAAACGTGCTGGTACATAGTGGTAGATTATCTGGGTTTGTTGATTGGGAATTTGCAGGTTGGTATCCTGAGTATTGGGAGTACAGCAAGGCGTGCTATGTTGTGTACAGATGGCAGCTTTGGTTGGAAACGATGAAAAAGGCGTTCCCTGAATACACTGATGAATGGAGAGCTGAACGGGTACTCCAAGCCCATACCTGTCCCCTCTGATCTACATTTTTGCTGCATGAAGCGCCTCCTACTTCAGTTTCAGATATGGTGTTGGGCATTGCTGACCATTGTAAAGAAGAAACCAAAGGAAGATTTCGATTAATCCACCCACTATTCCCCGTAATCAATGATTTCAAGTGGCCGGTGCCCAGAATAACCCCCTGCCCCAACAGGCTTGGCTAGGATTGGTTTTAGACTTCGTAACCTGAAAGAAGGATGAAACTCATCAGCATTTCTTCTTTCTACATTTTTAGGAAATGCACCTATAAATATAACCTGCCGCGCTCATATGCTACCGGCGGTAGATTCATTGGCCGTCGAGAGGCCATACTCAAAACACGATAACAACGGCGCAGGCGAACCTAACGGATGGGCGGCAAGCGCTCACGTTCACTACCAATGAAAACCCTTAGATGGCAATACCCCTGTCCCAAAACGTCCAGGGCGCATTCTGCGTCATGGTGGGAAACACCATCTGTTGGTTCCCATTGCTTTACTGGATACCGCACGCGCCGACAACCTTCTCCAAGGAACGCACGCCTGTCCTCTTTCATGTCTCCACCGAGGACTGGGCCCTCCTTTCTTCTGTACATGCTACCGAACGATGACAACCGATGGGAGAGTCATGGGCCGCCTCGCGAGGATCGCCTATATAAAGCCCCTTAACTCTGCCCTCGTCCCTGGATGTCTTCAAATCCAAACCAACAGAACCAGAATCGATTCTCCAATCTTATACTCAACCGTTGCCCCCAGTATCCAGAACCCTATATCCACTCCCCCCTTTCGCGGCATACTTCGTTGCCAATTCTTCAAAGTCCAGCCCTTTCCTGTCTTCGCCGTCTCGGTCCATACACCTCGTTCCGACAACTCTGGCGGGCTTTACGTCCTGAGCTCATCGCATTTTCAATCGACGGTTTCCAGCGTTTTCGATCTATCCCGTCTGACCCCACACTACAATACCATCGATCCCATACCACCATGGAAGCCAACGGGATTTATCTCATTCTTTCAGTTGCTGCGGTTGAGTACCATTGGGGGATCTATGTGGCCGAGAATGCAACTAAGGGGGTCATCCACCACGCCAATAACGCGCAAGGCGGTTGGTCGTACGAGCGCAAGCTCACTCAAACCCTTGTCCTCTCGAAAATGTTAGCATTGGCCTTGAAAATCGGAACCATCCCCCTACCGCAAGGGCATACCCAAATCGACCCTATCCTAGGCAATCCGAATATGATCTCGCAGGATCCGGGGTTTAGGTGCAGAGCGTGGGCACTGGATGGCGTGGCACGGCTCCACACTATGGGCGTTGTCAACGCTCCCGATAACTCGGCGGTGATGGCCAAGGCGTATCAGCTGGCAAATGCGAATCGATCGAACATTGAGCTAGGTACAGGGTCGTTTGTTGTGGCGACGTTGTAGTTATTTGGAATCCTGCTGCCGAGATATGTGTTTGTCCCTGTTTAAGCTGATGGGGAGCTGTTTATGGAGCGACCGCTGACCATGTCTCATAAAACACCTGAATTGTCGCTTCCTGTACCTCTGAAAGTGACATATATAAGAGTGATTGTTCAAATGAGAAAGATTTTGAGTCCATGTTCCTTTTCGTTCCCCTATCCCATTATTCTACCTTGCTGAAGTTGAAGACATGATTTCGCTCCTTAGGCGTTGGAAATTGTAAAGAGCCCCCTAGTCAGATCCATGAGCCTGCCGGAAATCTGGATAAGATATCAAATCATATTCAATCCCAGTTTTTGTGGGTCATTTGACGCACTTGTTCGCGCTGTCCCAATGAGGGACGAAGTGCGTGCTCCCGGCCAAATCTGCTCTTCTAAGCCATGCAGAGGCCCATGGAACTGTTGTGCGGGGTCGCACTCGGGAGAAACTAGCGTTGGAATATCAACGGAGCCTAGAGAACTTGTTTTGTACAATAGAGATATATATATATAATAAGAGGAGTTGCGGTTCTCACAAATCATGTCCATCCTCACTCTTACTCAAATGCATGCTATATCAAAACACAAACAAAAAGCAAGTCACGCATTAGTTTACAATGTTTGGGTTATTTTCCGCATCTTGAAGCGTTTCAATCATGTTCCGGGATAGATTGGAATTTTCTTTCTTCCACCGTCCGCCGTTTGGAAAGACAAGCCGTCGTAAACGGTTGACACAAGAGATCAAGGACTGATAGCTCGGTGTGAAATAGTCTCCAGCAATTCTAAGAAAAGTCGCTCTCCTCACTTATCACTCCTTGCTTTGCAGCCGCCAGCTCTTCAGTACTCATATAATTCCATTTCTCAAACCGCTCGACAGTGCTTCCCTTCCCTGGGCCGTCATAGTGAATGCATATCCAGAACAGGACCCAGAAGAACGACTCCAGATCATGCATGAAACAATGTTTTTCGCCGTACAAGACACCGATGGCCATGAACGCCCTGGTGCCCGTCTTGCCCCGTGCGCCGGAAGATGCATCCCGTTGTACCCTGATTGCCAGGTCAAGGTCGATCAGAAAGGCAGGCCATGATGGGTTGTCCTTGTCTTCGTTCACCATCAGGTTCCGGGGGGAAACGTCGCATTGGATGAGGCCAGCCTCGTCATGGAGTGACATGTAACCTTCAATACAGCCAGCCAGCGCAGCGAGCAGAACGGCCTTCGAGCTACTCTGGTAGATTGGTTTCCCGTAGTCCCGGATAACGACGCGGCGGTGCACTCGGTTTAATTGGGTTGAGCCGCCGGCAGGTTTGGACGGAGAACTTGACTGGGTACGTTTGCTTGGGGGAGGAGGAAGCGCTGTGTCCACGCAGTCAGAGGATCGCTTCTGGCCGGCGGTGCTGCCCTGGCTCTTTTGTCCTCTTTGAGACCTACTACGCCGCACTGTCGCCTTAAAGCCACCCTTTTCATCTTTCGTCGGAATACTGAGGCCCTTTCGGATAGCCAAGACATCATCAACCTTGCCGTCCATGCGAACGGTTTCGTGGTGATAGTACCTCGCCACATTCTTGACCCCCTTCGCCATCGCTTCTCGCAACAACTCTCCTTCCTCAGTGCGTTCCGGATACTGCCAGGAGTCCTTGACAACCAGCGGCGTCCGTGATTTGTCAGTCTCACAGTGTGCCTTCCAGCAGGTTGTGGCTCGCCCGGCGACGCAGCGTGCTCGTCCGACAATCCCGTCGATGATCAGCCGTTCCCTCGTACCGTCTTTCTCAATCTCGATATACCGTTCGGTTCCGGTCGTGACGATGGTGGGATCAAACCCAAGTTGCTCCCGGCTCATCAGGAGGAATCCAAGGACAACAGACACAAATTGAAGGCCGTCCTGGTTGATGTTGAACTCCTCCGACGCGATCCCGCCCAGGCGGTCAAAGTTCCATAGTCGCAGAAATGGCCCGCAAAGGGTGAACCCCAGCACGAAACGACGAGTGTCCTGCGCAGAAAGGACCTCCCTGGAATACCTGCCAAGATCAAACCATGCCCCGGATTTCCTGTCGTATTTCGGGTCATTCTTCAGCTCTCCTGGCACCAGGATCTGCGACCAGCGGCATCTGGAGTCTTCTGTGGCCGTCGGATCATCGACAAAGCCGATATCGAGCTTTCTCTCCGCGATAGACCCCTGTAGTGGCTGGCTTGGCTGTGCGAGAGGTCTGCGGTCGATCTTCCAGGACGGCTCTTGTGCTTCGGCTAATCGTACGAGCTCAGCGATGATGTTAGCCAGCCATCCCAGAACGTCTTTTTCTGCCGCAAGTTCAGGCCAGCCCCGCCAGCCCTCCTCTTCACCGTAAAGTGGGTTGTCTCCCCTCTTGCACCCTTCCAACACCGCTTGTGAAGCTGCAGTGAGTTGTGCAATGTTTCCAAAGTACGCGTCAAAGAACCCAGGGATATCGACGTGTATCTCTCCAAGCTCCTCCTTCAGCACAAAGTCAACGTGCTTTCGGTATTCTGTAGAATTGACGAAACTGCTAGTGTTGCGCAACCAGGGCGTCTGCTGGATTGATGATATGGGGCGCGGAGGAGTGGTGACTCGTGTGACGGTGTCAATAAGACTAAGGACGGCGTTCCAGACATTGACGTCCAGGTCTTTTTGGATGACGAGCCACGCCAACGCTCGGCAGTGGTTGTAGGTGAGGTGGTTTTGTTGGAGGCGCCTGAATAAACTAGCGAGATCGGACGCAAGGTTTTCATCGCCGGTTCGTGAGCCAAGTTTGAACGCGGCTCTCTCCCCCATCAAGGTGGTAAGGAGTTTCGATATTGCCTGTTGGCAAATTTCGTCCCGAGGGTCAGTAGTATCATTATATTTTTGTTCTGCCTCTTGAAGTAGATCTTGTAATCGGTATAGTGAGTCGCTTAGAGGATGGTTTGCGATGATATCGCAATCGTGGTCCGAAAGCTCAGCCATATATGATGAATGGGAAGCAAACTGCAGAATTGTTAGCAAGTTATGATGTATGATATCTGCGAGAGAAGATAGCTCGCTGGGAACGAATGCTGGTATATATAATCAAAGGGAGGATTATGGCCACAGGGTTGATCCGGCTTGGCTTTGATGCAGTACGTGAATGAAAGAACGAATAGAGCCGCCGAGCAATGAACTGGGTGGAGATTAATCCTATTCGATCGCGACAGGAATGGTAATCAGCGCGAACAAAATAGGGGGATTGAAATCGTATTTGAGAACATCGGCTATTCCCATTTAGGATTAATGTAGGCCAACCTTGGAAACCAACCCGTTGTGTTGCAGATGCGGTTAGAGTCATGGTCCGACATGAGCCAATGATAACGCAAAGCACAACAGTTGGTCAAGCAGCTGTAGGGCGAGAGGTAGCAAGCGAATCATGATTGGAAGATCACCATCTCCCCTTACTACCTCTGTCCTCTCCTTCGCTTCTATCTGAATTGGTTAGAGGATGGTTCTTGATAATGTTGCGATCTTCTTGTGAAAGTCCCGCCACTTTGATGGTATAAAAGACCCTTAAGTTAGTGCGAGGAATTGCAAAGAGAGGGAAAGTTACAGGGTGGTATGCTAATTTTACCACCAAACATTTTCTTGGCCAAAACAAATGACTAAGCATGGAGCTTAATTGATTTTTGATTTGATTGGTTTATTCATTTCCACTGACCCTCCCTATTCGGGTTATCTTTGGACGTCTTCAATTACATGTACGAGCTTACTGCCTACCCAACACAAAGGAAAATATATAAACCGCAGCCCGACAGCACTATGCTGAACTTTGGTATTCGCTCTCTTCAGTGACCGCAAGATTGCCACTTTTTGGCCCCGCGATCGAAAGCGCAGCCTGGTCACCCTTCATACCTCAATAGTATAGGGGCCATTTTACACTTAAATGCGGTCATCCTGGTCATTCCAAAGGTATGAGGATTTTTACAGTACTGTACAGCTCTAGGAAATTCTCTGGATCCATATTGAGACCGATTCAGAAAGGGCCAATTTGGTATTAATTTCCTGTGCCATTAACCTCTATTTACCATGTTATGCTACCCAATGACAAAAGTTCAAAGTTCCAGAAATGAAACCACTTGGGTGCCTGAAATAGCCGCTGTGGACCCACCAATTGCAGCGCTTCAGGCAACTAACGTGACTAGCAGCTTTGGCAAGCCATCGCGACTGGGTGACGTCGAACTGTCGTATACAGCCATTCTCTTTGCGCACAGTTTCCTTATTCCACGCTTATGGTGCTCTGGGATTATATGGGGAAAGAAAATATTTGATATGAGGGAAAGTGGGTATAGTACGCACCATGGGCCACGGTTTCAAGGAACGTGGCAGTGGCTATATCCTGCTCCTAGGCCTGAGAGGGGAACTACATTCCGCGCCCCCGAAGCTCGATGATGCGGACATCTTCTTCTGAGGACCACTTTGGCTTCTTCTTGGGTAGAATTTGGCGTGCATGGGAGCTATCGGTCTGGACGTCAGGTGCCATTGGTTTGTTTTGGGCTAAGTGTTGGATCATAGACGTCATAGAGAAATCTGTGGTACTTTACGAGGAGAAAAGGGACGAGGGATGGAAGCAAAGTGGGAGGAGGGCTGGCTTTATATGTCTTCAGACCCTCTGGTCTACAGAGGGTCTATGCTAATGTTCCCCCGTGGAGATGGATTTGGAGCGATCGTGAGAGACCGCACCGTTTACAAGATACGTTGGCTGAGCTGGGGCCGGCTCGGGGCCTACGAACAGAGGGGAGGTTCATATGACATCTACAGTACTCCCTCCGCACTTCCCGTTGATGTATGGCTAGCGACGTTTACAAAGTTTGACTAACTTCCATCAATTATTGAACTACGACAGAAAAACCAAACAAGGCGGATCTCATCGAGATTCAGCATTATACCAAGCAGCGTTGTCATCAGATACAATTACCGATAGAGAAACACGAAGAAGAAAGAAAGAACAAAGCGCATTAGTCCTCACAGGTAGAATACCTGACGAACGACCTCCACAAACATGAGAGCCGGGGAAGATATGTAGAAATCCGTCCTAGTCCGCTTGCCGAGAAGGCAAAGTCCTAATTAACTTCTCGTCAAACAAAGCGCCAGAGGACCTCCCGGATTGACCATTCACATCAAACTTTCCATTATAAAACCATGAAGCTGAGGCGGAAGAACGCGTTGAGTCGGTCAACTTCCACGGTAGATTACGCGTTATGCACCTAGTTGCCCTCTGCGAGGTCCTCGAAGGAGTCAGTGGGGTTGGCAATCACGCGTGCCCTGGCATAATTCTTCACTTTTCCCCTTTCTTTGCTGGCTTTGGGTGAATTTCTCATCTCGGAACATTCTTTCATCGCAGGATCGAAACCAACGTTCTCGTTATCCATAAATATGGGATCACATTCCATCCAAGTGGGTGGTATGTCTGACATATATGTATCCATAAGCACGGGTGATTCTGATTCGGGGTTGCGTGAGAAGGATATCTCCTGCTCTTGCGGCTTCAGCTGAGAATCATTATTCAACACAGTCTCTGAACACATGTCAGCATATGCTCTCAGTTCCAGTTGAGATATCAATTACCCAGTTCCTGAACAACCTTTCTACCATCTTGCTTAGGGCTGGCAAACCCACCTGCAGTGTCTTCCGAGGGATTGGGTTTGGAGGTGATGGAATCCACCCTGGTTTCGCGAAGAGCTTCTACGAGTTCTTTCAGTTCGGAATGCTGATACCCATCTCCTGGTGTCACGCTCCGCCGGGGACTTTCATCGATGGGGGTGCATGGAGGTGTTGGCGCTCGCGAAGGGGTGGTTGGCGCTTTGGCATTGGATTTTGTTGGTCCGGGCATTGTGCTAATCGATAGAGTGAAATGTGTAAAGCTTGCAAGCACTAGAGAGCTTGGAGAGCTTTAGATCATGAGAATTGTATTTGCAAAGTTCGAATTTCGCGAGCCGTCCATTGCCTCAGAGTTTGGAAGGAATCTTGCGTCCTTATATGCTGCTGTAGATCGCACATCATTCAATAGTGTCCGCGCAAACCCCAACGCAGAATGCGTTGTCCATACCATGTGAGGCACATTGCACCATGCACCGCAAATATCCTAATTCAATCTTGTATGATTGTTGATGCAACTAAGGAAATGGCTGGACCGAAGCACATTAGTAAAACTGTGATGGAAGTTCTGATGGGAGAGATGATGGGATAGATGATGGGAACGGGACAGGAAGCTCCTCAAAGAACGTAACAACGCCATTCGTTCAAGGAATTATTACATAATGATTGATGGGAAGTTTGATGAGATTTTTATGGAAGAGTTGACGGAAGAATTGATGGGAGAGGTGCAGAGCGACACGTCATTTCGACTTTTGTGGAAATATTGTGGAAAGATGATGGGAAATTTGATGGACAGAAGAACTTCAGAAACAACATCCAGTTGTAATGAATCACAGAGAGCTAGTAAGAAATGTTTGAGTCTGGAGTGTGAGCCGCGCCGTGCATCATCGATATGTGCTCGTTAAGAGAAAAGCTTGGGTTTTAGGCGAGAAGGGAGATAAGAAGTGATCACATTGCGACCACCATGTTTAGCTAGACAGGCAAATATCCCGCCCGTGCTGGGCGAGTAGTTTTTAGATTCAACATCAAAACATGAACCAAGCGTTGCTACCCAATTTCCCCACCCATCAAGATTACCTTATCACATGATGTCTCGGTTCTGCTTGTTCTTAGCCAAGGCTCGACGCAATCCGATCTCGAAAGTGCTTCAAATTTACCCCGCTACCACAGGGCAATTTCCATTGTATGGCATTTAACACCCAAGCATTTTGCACGAGCATCACATTCTGTCACTGTCAAGTGCCAGCCTTTTTACCTTGATTCACCATTTGCAAGAGTGCGCCGCATCATTCCTACCTCCTGCTCCTGTATCAGCTTAACTATGCTACCTGCTAATATTAAGAATTGAGCCTCAGCCCATCAATCCTAGGCTTCTCTTGCTTATTCCCGCTCCAATCAGATAGAGAAGGCACATCGCATACCAGCCCCTCTAGCAAGGCTTGGGACGGCCCTTTGCAAGTACAAGCTTGGGCAAGTTTACGGTGAAGGGGTTCGTTGGCCTCACCCGATGATCATGTCCACCAAGGTCAGTGCCACATTTTTTGGAGCCTGAATCGATACTAATTTGGGCTACTCAGGTTGGACAAACCGCACTTCAAGGAAAAGAGGAGTATATACGTGGCCATATATTTGATTCAGTCGACTATGAGAGAACGATAACGGGCAGAGGGACGTTGATAATGGTCATTGATCCATCGGATGCGAAGAACACGAAAGCATACAGAGACATTGAACAAGACACTCCATTCACTGTCCCTGCAAACCACGAGGTAAAGGTGATAGATGGCCTAGTAAAGGTGACCAAGTAGGCTGCAATTTCAACATCTCAAGCAGCTGAAGCCCTGCTCTTTGTCCAACCCACATCGTGATGGAGATATCTTCGTTCTCATCTTCAGGAATCATGGTGGTCAGGCAGTCTGTTGTCGGTTCTCCTAATCCCCTTTCTGTTTTCCAATGGCGGCTGCTTTGGATTGCGCTGAGGATGGGGTTACCCAAGAGTGGAATGTGGTCGGCCGGCGCCTTCGAGAACATGAACTGGATTTCTACCTTGTCATTAGTTGAATATTTTCTGTAATTACACATTTATACTTACGCCGTCCCCTGCTTGTCACCGGAATATCTCTTCCTGTCTCTGACTCTGCATCTATACTCATGTCATTAAAGGGTATATCAATGATCTCATCAGCTAATACACACCTAGATGTGGTCCGTTTTGACTCGCAAGCTCTGCTAAGTATTTAGCATTGTCTATTGACATTGTATAAATGACATACCTTCAACACGTTTAGGTACTCGGTGGTTGATAGCAATGGCTCGAAGAATGGGATCATCGAGCTCATTACAATTCTTGATTAGATCCATCAAGGCCGCGCGCTCATCTTGCTTCATGTCAACGACCTTAGCTTGCCCGAGGGCCAAAGTGCATAAGAGGACCATATGAGGGCCATAGTGTTCTAGTAGAGTGTATAGAAAAATCTTATATTTCTTGCGCTTGGGAGCTGTCTGTACGATCTTTAGGACCTCCACAGCATCCGCTGCTCGGCGCTGTTCTGCTTTAGTTAGATGCTGGAGTACTTTGAGTTTATTCCCGGTTTTTAAAAGTAGGTCCAAGGCTTCCACTGCGAGAGTAGGCCGATAACGTGAAGGCTGCCGAGCTTGCTCCATCGAGCTAGGTTCGATGAAATAATTGATGGAACGGGTGAGGTTAAGCAGGGATAGGAACAACAGAGCCTGTTTGGAGGAAATGATGGACAAAACGATGGGAGAAGTGCGGGGACACATCAAGCTTTCTCCCCTTACAACTCCTGGTTAACTTCGCACCAACTCAACGGTCTTTTATACCGTAAAAATGGCGGGACTTTTACAAGAAGATCGCAACATTGTCAAGAACCATCCTCTAACCAACTTAGTCGATCGTTTACGAGGCGCGCTTCAGGAAGCCGAAAGAATATATGAGTCGCGTCTAATTTATGATGGCGCTGATGAGAGCCTGGACCAACTCTATCGAAATACGATTTCAAAACTCCTCTCTGCTCTACAGGGAGAGGATGCAGCTTACAGCCTTCGCTCACGGATGAGTGATGGAAATATGACATCTGATCTAGCACACTTAGTCGAGCGCCTCCAAAAGGCACAAGGAAACTCCAAGTACGACGACTACCGGCCGCTGGTCCGACTGAATCCCAGCACGCCGAAACCTGGAACTTCGATGTCTGGAAAGCTGTATTTACCCTCATTGACACCATCCCTCGAACAACTCCTCCGGCGAGCGTCCCCCCCTCCTTTGACGGCACCCCAGTCAAATCCACCTCGTCATCGCAGAAAGGTTCCGAGCAGACGCGTGAATTGGTGAATCCGAGAATCTTCGAGGAGATACGTGGCTGCACCTTTCGAGACGTCGAGGGCTTCTTCGACAAGTACTTTGAGGGAAAAGACTGGAGCGGCAAAGCAGATGCCATCTGTCGACGCGTGCTGGCCCCCGACAGCGATGGGAATTGGGCCCAGTTTCCTGATCCTCCTATGCAGGACGATGTCCTTGCCTGGTGGTTTTGTCTTCAAGAAGACCTTCTCTCGGAATCACGCGGCACCTACTACACCACGGCAAGCAAAGCGGATCTTACCGGTTCGAATGCGGAACGGCAAGTCGACCTCCTTCTGAGAGCTAGCGGCGCGAGCCCCTCGCGCAACAAACACGACTGGAGAGACATCCTGGTTGTCGGCGAGCTCAAAAAACCAAAGGAGAAGATTGGGACCAAAACCACACTGCTGCAGATGAGCCGCTGCGTGCGCGAGGTCTTCGCTGCGCAGCCCACCCGGCGGTTCGTCCACGCATTCGCCGTCTGCGGGACCAAGATGGAGGCGTGGGTGTTCGACCGTTCGGGGCCCTACAGCTCGGGCATCATCGACGTCTACGCAGACTCGAGACGGTTCTTTCAGGTGCTTGTGGGCTACACCATGATGAGCGACGAGGAGCTGGGACTGGACACCTTTATTACTAGGGATGAAGGCGGCAACAAATCAATAACCGTCAAAGGGCCTGGGATCTCGGAGGAAAAGGTGCTGCGGCTGGGTGAAATGCTTTCCTTTCAGCGTGCCATCGTGTGTCGCGGGACAACATGTTTTCTCGCAAACGATGGACAAGTGGAGGGCGTAGCCAAATTCTCGTGGGTGTCGGACAAGCGGCGGCCGGAGGCGGAACTCTTCGAGCTAGCGGGTCAAAAAAATGTCCAAGGGGTCGCCAGGATCATTGGCCATAGTATCATCACTAGTATCGCCGACGTACGCTGCGGCCTGACCTTCGACGACAAGCGACACGACTTCAAAAGCGCACCCCCCAGTGCTGCCTCCTCATTTCATCAATCTCAACCGCTCACCGAGCTCCGTAGCTTAGGTCGAAAGTCGTCTTCCAGGAAACGCAGATCTCCGGATAAAGGGATGCAGGCATCCAAAGGATCGCGCTCCATCAATCAACCGTCGAGGGACACCCAGCAGGAGAATGAACTAGCTTTCTCCGTTCAGTCGGCGCACAAGCCAAGCCTCTTCGACAGGAATGGCGAGGAACCCTACGACAACCGCGTCCTCCGCTGTCTGGTGATCTCGCCCGCTGGGCGGCCGATCTACAAGTACGAGTCACCCTTAGAACTGCTCACGGCGCTTCGCGATGCAATAAAGGCGCATCGGTCTCTTTACCTGGATGGGAGCATCCTACATCGGGATATTTCGGAGAACAACATAATAATAACCGATCCGGAAAAGGCGGATGGTCACTCCGGCATGCTAATCGATCTGGATCTTGCCAAAGAAGTCGGTAGCGGGCGAAGCGGCGCACGGCACCAGACCGGCACGATGGAGTTCATGGCGATCGAGGTGCTACTTAATATCGACCATACCTATCGGCATGATCTCGAGTCGTTCTTCTACGTGCTTATCTGGCAATGTGCCCATCACGGTTGGGAGTTTAAACCGCCACAATCATCTCATCAACTACAAGAAAGGCCCGAATCTAGTATGCTCAAGAATTGGTACACCGGCACCTACGAGGAAATTGCAACTTATAAACGAGGCAACATGGAAGCTGGCGGCTTTGAGCGAATCCTGATGAAAGAATTTCCTCCATGGTTTGACTGGGTCAAACCACTCTGCAGAACCATACGGCGCATACTATTTCCTCATGGGGAGGAAGGACTTATCGTTGGAACACCGCAAGACCCAAAAAGGCTATATAATCCTATTATTAAGGCGTATTCTGATGCGATAGCTCTGATTGAAACTGAATAGATGTGTTATAGTGAATAAGTATCGCTTATATTGGCCATCTCAATGCATACTGTTTAATTTACGCGGCACTTGTTTCTTTTTAAACGCCTGGCAACTGCTGTAATTATTAGGTCCACTTCTTAGATAGCTTGGCATTGCATAACTTTCTAGCCGCCTCGGACAGCTCAAAACAGAAGGGAGTCATGTTTGCCGAGCCTGGAGGCAAAGATCAAGTAAAGCAGCGCTGCGAAGAACGTGCGCTCAAAAACAGCCCGATCCAGGCGCTCACTGATATGCTGCATGATCCATGTCACCCTTGTCCAATTAACCAGCGCCACGTATAACCCCGGTTGCTGAGCTGAGAAACGCCTTGGTTGATAGCGAAGAGTGTTGTGTGCAAAAGAGGCGACCGAAGGGAGTCTGGTGGCTTCGGAGCGGTTTTTTGTTTCTATCATCCGCTTTCCTTTCAAGCACCCTTTATGCCTCGCCACCTAAGCCTCTGCGTCTTTAATATCGCCGATAACCTTGTCAAACGCGCAGATGACCTCTAGAACTCAGCAAATATAGGGATGTCAAGGGATTGTCCGCAGGGGTATTTCTCTAAATCATCGATTGCTGGTGCGAAATGCAATCACTCAGGAACGGTAGCAACTTGCCAGCCTGTGTTCCGGGCCGTCCCGTTCACTAACGCACCCTGGTATCTTTTGGATTGGTCAACTCGGTTGCATTCAACTCAGATTATGTGAATGGGACTACGCGGACTGAGTTTTGCCCTTGTCCAATTGCCCAACGCCAAGTAGTTTTATATGAAGTATATAATAATTGTGTTGTTCATTTATTTATCTATCAAATAAAATATAGCTGAAAAGCTCTAAATGATAATTTCAAACAATGATCATTTTTTAAAAAGTGTATTGAAACTCTGAATGAAACTTACCTTTCAATTGCAGTTTCAGCAAGACAGCAATCATTATGATGAAATTGAAAAGAATGAATTTCACAGAACATTCTGACAGCATGTAATCATAAATTGAATTTTATATATATTTACTCTGAAATGAAAGAATCTTCTCATAATAGCTGTGTTATTACTCACATTCAAAATAATGATGATTTTTTGACTGCAAAGAATGACTGTTATTTTCTTGCAGATGTTGAGTATTTGCAAAGATTACAAAGTGTTTTGATTTCATATTTAAAAATTCAATATCATTTCAAGGAATTCATACAAATTAACAAACACTCTGTCAATAAAAAAAAGTTTTTTAATCTTCAATATGTAAATATGAGAAGTGTAATCAAGCATGTTTTTAACATTTTCAAACAATGATTTTAAATTTATAACAGAGTTAGAAAAAATTATTCAATTAAAATTCAAATTCATCTGATTTTTACTCTTGCAACTGTTCATAACTTTCTAAACAAATATAATGAATTTAATGAATTAATAGTTGACTCATTGAAGAATGAAAATGAGAATGAGAATGAGAATGAATAAAAAGCTGTATATATAATAAATGAATAAAAGAATGATTCTTATATAATTAGAAAGTGAGATAAGATCACAAAGCAGATGTGAGAAATCTATATTCATTATAATAAATAAATAACAGATGTAGTAAAATAAGTGAATCTTTAACAATTCTTAATAATGAATGTGAATATATGAGAAATATCGCCATATTTTTACACATTTTCCTGATTTATTTAATAATATGATATGGTATTTTATATGTAATTGTGATATATATTATTATGATGTAATATATTGATCAATCAAATCATTCAATTTATCTAACCATCTCACATAAAAAGTGGTGATGTTTATAACAGTGTTTTTTCACAGTATTAATGGTATTTTTGATAAAATTCAATAAAATATTGCGGTGTGTTGATCTACATTATGTTTAAGTTTTAACTAAATATAAGATCTCATCAAATCAGTCACTCTACTTTTCACATTCAATTTCTTCTTGTCAAAAACTTAGTAAGTTCTATAGAATTTGATAAGTTTGATTATCAAAGATTCTGTAGCAACTTGAAATCTGAAACATTTTATTTGATGAAATCAAGAAATGCCCCACTGATTCTCAATGCTATCTCTTATATATATTTGAGCATGGCTTTTCTTATAAATAGTATCTAATTGTCATATAATTATCAGAGTGAGAAAAAGCAATTTAATTATTTTTATTGATATTCAGTAATTGAAATAATATTCAGACTTTGTTAGTTTTGATACTTCTATTTTTCAACACTCAATTTCCTTTACTTTTCAACATTCAATTCCTTCTACTTTTCAACTCATATTCTCTAAAATATTCATTATAAAAGCACACTGCTTGTGGGGGTGATGACTGTGTGAAGAGTGAATAGTAGAAGATAGTATATAGTGTAGTGGAAGATAATAATAATTATAGTAGTAGTATAGTTGAAGTTGTAATTGTAGTTGTAGTTGTAGTTGTAGTTAATCGCTGAAGAGGAAAAGAAAGAGAAAGAAGATGTGCGAAATACATGCATCCATATATATATACATATAGAAATAGTGGTAGCGAGAGTATAATGGAAAGAGGTAAGAATAGACGAAGATATAAACAAAGATAATATAATAATAAGGAAATAATAAACGAGTGCATTACACTGCTGCTTCATTGAGCTATCACTGAAGCTGTAATGTGACGGCGCCGAGGCGATTGCTACTCGGCAGCGGCACAGAGGAGGGTGGTATATAATGGGAAGCCTTATGGGTGGGCTTGATTATCTCGCTTGAACCGCGAACTCGTAGAATACTATACAAATACTGAACTACCAGAGGTACTCGGCACACTAAGAATATTGTATGAGGACAGTGGTAACTCTGGTTTCTTATTGTCAAAAGATAAAAGACGAATCGCTGGCTCCTGGAATAGAGAGCCAGCATCTAGCTATTCTATATAGACAACGGGCAGCCATCCTCCCCTCACTCTATGAGCGAGGGTAGCCGAAGCAACTCCGCAGTGGCGCTGCATTGATCTGCCAGAAGGAATCCACTGACCCCGTATAGAAACAGGATTCTCATATCTCATCAATCGGATCCTCTTCTATTGCATCCGAATGATGTCATAGGGTGGTTGGAAACCGGTTCGGACACCTGCGTGATGTCATGGGATAGATGGGATTATCCGAGGGGAAACGATGGTCCCGTGTGGAGCCGTCACGGGGCCTTGGCACAACCAAGGGGTGTGACAGAAGCTCAGATAAATTTAAACTATTACAGAATTGCTTATAAAAAAACATAAAATTGCAGTATAATATCAATATAAAATGATTTCTTCATTTTTTCAATCCTCTGAAAGTAATTCATTTATTTCTTGCAAAAACAATTTAGTGATCTTTTCAGAAGCTCATTTAAAATTTTTTTATAAATTATTATACATCTTCTTACTCATATCAAACAATATTGATTTAAATTTTGAAATTGTTTCAATATATTTCTTATTTTTCCTGTTTCATAATCATTTTCTCTTTGAAGCAGAACTGTCTGCAGCAGTAATTTGAAGCAGATCATTTATTGAAATCAAAGCATTTAATGTAAATAATGAAGATAAAGAAGAATATGATAAATCATTATTTATATTCAATTATTATTTTATAAATCAAAATTCAATTGCATATTGTTTTGTGACAAGTTTCCCATCAAGCAGTTACTCATTCAACTTTCAAAGTACAAGTTTTTGATGTTAAAATATAATTAAATTTGAATGATATTGAAAATATTTTTTCATGGTTTCTGAAGCATTAATGTATATTTTATATTCTACACATCAACTTCAATTAAAGATCTGATTTTTGTGTTTCACTTACAACCATCATATACATTTAAGATATCTTCATCAATTGTCAAAGTTGCTTTTATTGACAGTTTGATGAGTGACACATCAAACAATTTGAACTGTCATATTCCATTCATAAATTTTGAAGTTTTCATTGTCTGTCTCCCATCCATTCTTTTTCACATCAACCAGGCCCAATAACATCACCTCATCCATTGCAGAACTCCATGAAATACATGTACAGAAAGCAGATTGAGACGCAGGTTGAGGCACATATTGAAAGGTATATTGAGTGGCATATTGAGATGCAGATTGGAAGGCATATTGAGTGGCATATTGAGATGCAAATTGAGAGGCGGATTGGGAGGCGGATTGAGAGGTGGATTGAACAGTCAAATGATGGGAGGAATTTTCTATTATTATTGACAGCGGAGGCAATGTGGCAGGCACTATTATGGCAGGTGAGGGTGAGCTTGACCATTGACTTGTTGATGAGATTGGCACTTCTTCGGGTTCAAAAAGCCCATCATTATTTGAAGACTGACTGCCTGGCATTTTGCACAGCTCTATCATACAAAATAGGTGAGATTGAAATGGAATAAAGAACTCTGCGGGTTGTCACTGTGTGTAATTGATTATTATGATAAAACCACTATGAAGTTAGGGTGGCAAGCAAGGTTTGAAAAATCAACACCGGCATTACGTTAATATCCACTTTTTGCGTGCAGGTTATAAGAGCTTACACGGGCAACCGAACACGCCCCTTTTGTGCACAGAGATCTCCCCCTCCCAGTCCCCCTAAGTTTAACCAGGGTTCGAAGCGCCCAACCCACATTGCGCATTAGCGTCGCCTGGGGACCTGCCGTGGCTTAGGGTAACCTGACACAAAAAAGCATCTGGCAAAATGTTACTTGCTGATTTACCTATTGGCTGTCCTGTGCCTGATGCCTCCCTCAGGAATAAAGACCATTGACCGGCTGGGACAGCCAAGTGGGCCTTGCCAATATCCCCATGCCTATCATGGCAGCTTGTCGTGCAGTGTGTGATGTTGACGTGATGATAGGCCTCCGCGGATACTCTCTCAAGCATGGAGAAGAATATCGCTTCCTTTATGTTTGATGGTTCATGTACTATGCTGCGTACTGCAGTTCGAATAGCCGCCGTAAGTTCTTTGCTTGAAACTTGAACCAAATCCGACCTCCGCACTTCTCTTTCTTACACTTCGTTGAAACTGGCGCCTCGCTTAGTTTGCAGCTATTTAGGTTGTACTTGGCGTCCTTCGGTAATTTATTGGCTTCTGTTCTGCGACCACAGCGACCACAGCGTTCCCAGCTGGTCAAACCAAGGCCCAACCATGGCGCTAGACAGGGGTCAGCATTGGATTGTTCATCCAAATAATGCCGCCTTACGAATATGAATATTCTGATCCCTAGGGATGGGATGGGCATACTATTGCCCTCATTCAAACACACAGCCGTGGAGGATTGGAGACCTCCAAATCGACCAGGCATCTGTGATCAAACCGTCACTGATCAGGGCTAGCCATGGGGGGTCTCCGGCCTAGCCCGCTCTGGTCTCAGCAGTTCCTCTACTTATTTTTATTTAAGCTAGCTCGCGAACTTGTGGGAATTCTGAGGTCCCTCCAGCCCTCTGATCGTCAGCTTGGGCCTTTTGTGTAAAAACTCTGCTTCGTTTTGGCCAGTGACGACACCTGTCTATCAGCAATGGCACCCAAAGCCACACTTGAATTACAGGGCCACTTTTCTCATCATATCCTTTTTTAAATGCCGAGTTCCACATTTTTATTGATGGCTGTGCCCCCTTCGTTTCAACAGACGCCCATCCGTTGGGAGCGTTTATTTCCTTCAAATATATCGGTACCTCATTCCCTGGTATGTCCATGGGTATCTCTAGAACCAACTGAAGTATTTCATCCCATTTGTTCCCTCAGCAAGCGCCAGGAATCCTCCTATATAATTCCAACCCCATACAATCCTGGAGCGCTTCCATACGCTGTAATCGTCCGGCCTAATCATTGGACCCATCGAACCTTCGACTTCCGGTTTTGATTTCCCTCCAAATTTTCACCCTGAGCACGGTAGGGGTCTGAAACTAGATGCCCAAAATAGAATTGGCGTGGCAGCACTCGAAGACTTGTGGGTTGGAGTGATCTGCGTCTGGTCCGCCTTAGTATCGATACGGGATATATGTATATAAGATATTCTATATCTGCTGGGGAGGTATAGCTATTAAAAATTCAACAGATCGGGCCACTCGTTCAGGTCGATCTTGGCGTTTTTTCGGGATATCAGAACTATATTGTGATAGAGCTTTGGGCGATTCTTCCTGGCAGGATCCAGGTTACCTTCTTTGCGCGCTCAATTGGTTCTCGAGCAGCTCCAGTCGCTTTACTTCACCTCCTTTACATAGCTTCCGACGCAATCATGAACGAGTCATCCACAACTTTGATGACATTTCTTGTGTAAGGTTACCTTGTCTTTACATTCTTATGGACTCCGGCTGACAGAGAACAAGCCGCACTCCCCCCAATACCAGATTTGTCATGCTGTTTGGATCGTGGGACAACTTTACGAGGGCATATCCGATGGAAAAGGATAGTCGAATTGGCAGGGGTCATTGGAAAGGATGTCATATCTTCACCAATATCATATGTGATGGAGAAACAAAACCGCCGACTCCAGGAAGGAATGGAGGTCTAAGGATGGGCGGCACATATTGGTATTATGTGAGTGGAAGTATCATATAGAAGTTCCAGAAACGCACAAAGCTAACCTCTAATCATAGTACCAACTTGACAATGAAATTGATTTTTTCAATGAAGCCGAGCCAGTAACTACTTCCTGTGCTCTTCTGCCAGGTCAACCCTTGAACGTTCTCAACGTTCCTATCAACTTACCCTCGTCACATACCCATCTTGGACGGGGTACCAAGCCCGCTTCCCAAATACCCAACGATGGAACTATGGATCCCGCAGACAAATATTTGAACCCGAGAGTTCCAACGAGGCCTGTTTTGCTTCGTCTCACTACGTCTCCAGCAATGCTCATGCGTACCGACCACGGCTTAGCTTCCCCCCTTTCTTCTGGATCCTCCATAACTCCCGTTAACGAAAGAAGCTTCTCCCACCCTCGTGCCTTGGCAACACATCGACGATTCCGTATTGGCAGTAAACTATCTCTAGACCTAAGAAGTGCAATTAATCCTTCCCCCAAAACCAATTCTCTGCGATCTGCCATTCTGAACTTTGCCTCCCCGCGGTTCTGTGAGGGCGACGAGAACCGTGGCCGTCGCCGTCATAAGGTAGATAAAAGCCACATCATAAAAGTTCCCGAACCAGGACTGGACTCATCCGCCCACTCCAGTACCCCGTCTCCCACGTGGAGTGTTGTTGATAGTCTCAACAAGCCGTTACCCCATCCATACGTTGTTGATAGGAATATATCCAGCGAATATGCCAGTGGAAATCAATTTCTTGCGGAAAACCAACCGTCGTCGCCGCTGAAAGCCGCATGGACCGTTGAGCATCCATTGATCGATAGGCCTGGCTCTGAAGAAACTGAACAAAACCGCTACCTTGCTGTTGATCCATATCCAGACTCTATGACTTCACAAAGAACGCCCAGGGTTATCATTCCTCAGCAATCAGCAGGCGACATTTCAACTTCAACAACGACAGCTCCGTTGGATCTATACAGAAAAGCTTTACCGAACCTCCCACACAGCCCATCTTCCATTGCTGACGCAGAATTTCCGCAGATGGAAATTGTTGACCTCTCCCTTGGCGAAGAAAAATACTTCCAGAGTCATTTCTCCGACTTTACTGTTGACTCTCCCGGTAATTCGTGCTCTCCGGACTCTTTCCTCCAACCGACTGGTAGCCGGTTCTCAGAATACAGTACAGATACAGAAAACGCTTCGCCTTGCTCTATGACATCTGCATCAACATTTAATAACGACAATACATTCTCCCCTACCACAGATGACAGCAATGGGGGGCTTTTCGAATCCGCACTTACCGATCTATCTGCTCACAGCTCCTCCCTCTTTGATATTGCTTCCAACCCATCCCCGCAACCCAACGTATACATAAACAACGCGCACCAAGATCGCGAGACTAAATCCCACGACTACCATGCCGACAACCTTGTTATATCCTCTCTTTACATCTCCAAATATCCTAGTAGGGAGATCAAGCCGTGGACCCTCGAAGCCAATAAAAACACCACCAACCACAGCCAGACCAATAATGATGAACAGCGCGTAACACCTCCCGGGAAAAACTTAATCCTAACGCATGGTAACTTTACACCCAACACCGATTCGTTATTTATGGACGATAACCCTGAACTCCTCACCCCTCGCGCAAACTGTATAAATCACTCAGACACGATGAACAAGGACAGTGAGCGTGTTTCGAGGCGTGGTGGTAGTAGCGGGCAGAAGGCAACAAATCTCCGCGTCGAGTCTACAATGCAGGAGTTAATGGATGAGTTGAGTTACTTGGGCGATATGATCGAGGATAATGCTGTGAAAAGCTTCTAGATAAGATCGTAACTCTCCTCCCCACAAAGATCCTCCTAGTCTGTATTCATTTTTCTTTTCCTTCTGTTATTTAAGTACATTAATCTCGTTTTCCAACCATACATGGGTTCATGCTTCCCATGTTCATCCATCTCATTGGGAATACGGAGTTACTACATTTCCATCATGGCGTTTTATCCTTCTTCCTTGTATTACCATCATAGATCGCAACCCATTTTTGCTTTTCTTGGATTTTGTTGGATTTTCTACTTAGTCTCAACTGGTTGGTCATGTTCGGGGTTTGGGCGTACTGTCTGGTCATTTAGCCACGGGCGATATTGCCTCGATCGAATAACGGCTACTTATGTGTAATGCAGTACTCGAAACATTGTTGATGTGCGGATAATGTAGGGGATACAGTCTTTGTGAGGCGTTATGGGATATTCATGATACCTTCAAAAGCTTGTCTCTCCGTTATTTGTTTTGGTATTTACTTTGAAGCCTTTTCAATGGCGTCTGATAGGATCTGGTGGCTATTTGTCAATTCTTTGAAGGCCCCGATGGAGAAATAATGAAGGAGAAAATAAAATGAGGAATTGGAATACACAATATCATTAATTGCGTGCCGAATGTGTTGATGCTGACTTGTAATCTGATGCCGATCCGCCACACCGTTGAAATTATATACAAATATTTTTTCCGCCGCAACCAACTTAACTTGACACAACCTTTGGCACTCCAAAAAAAACCTTCTTTGTCCCCCTATATAATACAACCATCAGCATTTACATTCCCTATTAAATAATTACTTGACTTTATGTCTAATCCTTACAGTGGCATTTTCATGTACAATTTCCAGTTCCAGCTAGCCTCAATGGACACAGCACATTAAACCTACCAAACACAGCCAATTAGCGCGCATACAAAGTAAACGAAGTAACGCACCAGGAGTAAGGACGTGAGATCCTCAGAAATAACGGAATTTACACTTTCATTCTGTCCCAATACTCTCATCAAACTAGTCCAACCGTCATGGACGCGGAGTATATCCCGAAGTTGACCTCAGTAGCTGAGAAAACACTCGCGTCAAAATGCAAGCCTGGGTCAATGGCGTACTGTCCGACAATGGACCTGGTCGCGCTGACTAGCGTGGATGAGCGAGTGGATGTTTTCAGGTTGAATGGGCAGCGGGTGTTTGGGGGTGTTTATGGTGACGGTGGACGTGGCGGAGGTGAGCGGGGAAGGGAGGTGAGAAGGATTAAATGGAAGGGAAACGGTAAGGGGTTCCACGTTATTTTCTTTTATATTTGAGCTTCTTCTATCCTTTACTAGTTTTGACTTCGCAGAATATGAATATCCGTATTATTTGCTCTTGGATGAGGAGTTTTCTATGAACACGTTCCGAATCTAACAGCTATTACAACCAGGTCATCTCCTTGCCGTCGCCTGTTCTGATAACATTATCCGCATCTTAAGCGCGTACAGCGGCAAGACGGTACATCAATTACCATGCGGCCACTCTGTGACATCTTCAGTTGCAACTGCACCTTCATCGTCTTCCACGTCTCCACTTGGCTCAGCTTCATCCGTTTCTTGCCTTGGATGGGGAATGAACTTCACCGATGGCAAGAACGCGTTGAAATGTCTTCAAGATGCCGAGGGAAGGCTTACTGTCGATGATCTGCTGTCGACAGAAATGCAATTATCGAAAATCGCGCAGTTGAAGGCAGATTTGCCACGAGAGCTAGCTATGCTGGATATGGAACGGTCATTGCCTAAGCTGAGCACGTTACCGTCGACGGGGAATGAGTGAGTCTTTTTATTTTGTTTGTTTGCAATTTTTTTGATATTGATATATGCTTGTTTCACTTATGCATCTTCTCTAGCGACGATGTGTTTGGTTCACGAGTATCGATTGATTCCATCTTTCATACTACCAATAAAAACACCGGTGACTCTGTCGATGTCCTGCTAGCTGGCTTCGACGACGGGACTATTCACCTCCGCATTTTTGACTGCTTCGATGTCGGCTGCTTTCATGTCGGGAGCTCTCTTGGGAGCGCTACTAACAGCAAAATTCTTGTTCATGCTTTTCACCCCATCAGCTCTACTCATTCCCTTTTGTTCTCAACCGAAAACGGGATGCGACTCATCACTCTCGACCTCCGATTTATTACAAAATCTGGAAGGTACTTGTCGCTCCTCGCGTCGAAAATTACGCAGCTACAAAATTTGCTACGGTATATCAAGCAGGTGCAGGCACAGATTCAACTCGAGTGGAAAAATGCTCAGGATCTTCCGGGACGGTATATCAGAAATGTAACTGAGGACTTGCAGGACAAATGCGCGTGCGATTTCGTAACCGCTGCATACCACCTGCTTGTGACTGGGGACTGTTTCGAACCGCTGAGGGAGTTTCTGGTAGAAGTCCTTGGCGAGAGGGTTTGTAACCTGCACAAATTTTACCGCAACTTCTGGGTCTAACTCATTTTTAGGGTCATAAACGTTGGGAAAAAGCAGTTACATCAGGCTACGAGGCGCTGAGGCGACTGACCCACGAGTGCCTTCTTCCAGCATTGGAGCGTGGTGGAGTCCTCCTGAGTCGGTTAATAGGGCTGTCAAAATTCCACAAACTCAGCCCGATTCTCGGCCTGGAAACTGCAGATCTGGAGAAATGCCAGGACACCATAGACTGCCTTGGCCTCCTCTCCCACAAAGTGCTGATCCATAGCAGTCGCGAGCTCCACGAGTTTACCGCGTTCTCAAAATGGCTACGACTTGAAGTTGACCTACAAACCGCTGATCCTCTATCTGCCACCTATGAAGAACTGACGGAGAGCAGGGATTCTCTCGACCATGGGCAGATACTAAGCTACATCCAGGGAGCGATGGCTCGTAGCGTTCTTCAGGATTTCATCCAGCCTGTCCCCACACATTCGCTGCCTGACCGATGGAAGCCGTCAGGGCAAGACAGCTCCTTTTATGAAACATATAAGAAATTACTAAAGCAGCAAGATCAAAAGAAACGGGCGAATCAGATGGACATGCCGCTACTTGGCGATCTGACAGCTCGTCTTGGACTCCAAAGTGAAAAGGTGTTCAAGCAGATTGCGGAGACGCAGCGACGAGGCATCCTCCACCGGTCGCCATTGGCTCTTGGGCCTGATTGCGATGCGGACGTTGTAGATATGACGATGAATTTCGGGGTACGTTGAAATGAACCTCCCCAGCTCAAGTGATGATTTGGGTATGTAGACTTACCATTGACTTTCGTGGCGTTCCTAGCATTTCGAGAGCTCTGCATACCCGTCTGTATATATTGCGACGAAATCAAAAAGCTCCCCATGGATATGTAAGAAAGCCAGACACGTGAAACCAGACGTTGACGTTCCAAGCAGTTATTTAACTTTCATATTTTTGTTTTGCGCAGTGTATCTTTATAGGGTTATCATCGATACAGTAAACGGCGTCAGCTCAACCAAAGCCACGCTCCTCTCTGCAATCAGCCTAAAACGAGGGAGCATCACAGCCGTAAAATTCGTCGAAGACGGTACACTAATGCTTCTCTTATCTGACCTGGGAAACGTACACCTCCTCAGTTTCCCTTACATTCCCAACACGGACACTCCATTCCACCCCAACTACATCCGACTAGGCGATGACGGTTCTGAGACTTCTGCTACATCAGATTCCGTGACACCCCCAGTGCAGGTAACGCTCCTGCATCTCGCGAACGGGGAGCAGGATGCGGAGTTCGTGCGGCATACATTCCCACAGCAGGAGGGGATGGAGCCAGTTGAACTGGAGGTCAATGGACGGAAGGGGAGAAGGGTTGTGTGTGTTTTGTATGCGGATGGACTGCGGTATTCTGTGTTTGATATGGATAGCTCAGGGGTGGCAGAAGAGGAGGAGGAAGCTGGAGATGGGAATGGTGAGATGGAAGTAGAGGATAAGGTCATGTCACAATGAGCATGGCTTTCGGCTTCTATATTTGTTTCCTACCGCGATTACATATGATATTTTCTAGGAAGAATAAATGTACGACTATGGGAAAGGCTGTTTGTTGAGGTACATGTTAGCCAGATTTCTGGTCCTTGTGACTGACTTAATAGGGCCCAGTGACCGCAGAGGCCTACGCAGTAATTGACATTCAATTAAATGCTGCTGGGCTTGTTTGTTGGCTGAAGCGACGATGCGCAGGAGAATTTAGGCTGTGCGGCACAAATCAGGATATGGGACTGATAGGCAACCAGTCAGTGTAGGTATATACGTGTTTTTCAGCAATTGCCCCTACGTTCTCAATACCCCCAATGGTTCTCAGCTGAAATAAGACCTACCCCATGATGCCTGTTTGGCGAACGTTAATGCCAAGCCCGAACTAGTTACAAAATATGTATGTTTAGAGCCACCACCAGCGGAGTTTGGCGGTGGGGTCCATTAAAATGCAGCAGACCATGTTGACTCAGCCTAACTGGTTCCGTTTTTCGACGGCCAGAGCCGCATCCTCATTTGTTCCTCCTCCACACTGACTGCACGACCTCCAAACAACATCCTGCTTCGACTTCACCTCACCTCACCTCCTCACACCCCACCCACTATCTTCCGGAGAAGACAGATATACCAGGCTAAAGGGAAAATTTCTTCCCTCTTTTCTGCTTCTGACCTGAAGTTTTTTACCTTCTTATCCGCTCACTTTGGCTCTTTTACCCGTATATTTAGTTTTTCCTCCTACCTTCTGGCGGGGCAAACATTTCTAGGTTACCATAACAAAACAATCCCCAAGAAAGCCTTGTCGCCGAAGCAGCGTACATTGTTCGCAGTTCGGGATCCTTATATTTTCTATACCTTTTTGTACCTCCTGTCGTGCTCAATCCCGCTTCCCCGCAGTCATTTCCCTGCCGCTTGTTTGCTCCCCCATCACAACATCACAACAGCACCCCTCTTCTGTGACGAACCACGCGACTACGGCAGGCGTCGAATTCGGCAATATGGATGTTAATCAGGTGTTGACCAACACCCTGTCGACGGGTATGTGTCGCGGTCCAAGCTTGTTTATTTGAGCCGAAGACCCACTCGCTGACTTGTGCCTTGTTTGTGTGTGATTCTATATAGATGCTGCAACGCGTCAAAGTGCCGAGCAACAACTGTTGCATGCTGCTGAAGTTGACTTTGTATGTCTTCCCCTACTTTTACACTTCTATTGCAGTAGGAAACGTAAAGATTTTGTTTCGACTTGTACATAAGCTGCCACAGCTAGTTTTTGTTTTATAGCGCTATCCGTGGGAAAATTTTAATTTCATGTTTGCTTACTCGTTTTCCAACTATATTTCATTTCGGCCCCCGTATAGGCTACCTACCTTACGACGCTCGCAGGCGAACTTGCCAATGAAGCTGCTGCGCCTACCGTTCGAATTGCTGCTGGTATCGCGCTGAAAAACTCCTTCACCTTCAGAGAGCTTGACCGATTGCGGGAAGTCCAGGGAAGATGGTTGCACCAGCTTAGTCCGGAGATTAAAAAAACCGTCAAGGAACTCGCATTGAAGACCTTGAAAAGCAACGATGCCAGAGCCGGCCAGTCCGCAGCGCAGCTCATCGCTGTCATCGCTGCCATTGAGCTACCGCGTAATGAATGGCCAGAGCTAATGGACACTCTTGTGAAGAATGTCAACTCTGGTTCAGATCACATGAAGCAGGCATCGCTGACAACGATTGGGTTCATCTGCGAATCCGATGAGCCGGAGCTTCGCGAAAGCCTAAGTGCGCATTCAAATGCCATCCTCACAGCCGTTGTCCAGGGTGCGCGACGAGAAGAAACTAACGCTGAAGTTCGGAATGCTGCGCTTACGGCATTGGGCGATGCGATGGAGTTTGTACGGTCGAACTTTGAAAATGATGGCGAGCGAAATTATATTATGCAGGTTGTCTGCGAAGCCACACAAGCTGAAGATACACGAATACAAAGCGGGGCTTTCGGTTGTTTGAATCGAATTATGGGTCTTTACTACGAAAAAATGCGCTTTTATATGGAAAAAGCGCTTTTTGGGCTCACAATCCTTGGTATGAAGAATGAGGAGGAAGATGTTGCGAAGCTTGCTATTGAGTTCTGGTGTACGGTTTGCGAGGAAGAAATTGCTATTGAGGATGATAACGCTGCGGTTAGTTTCTTTCTTTCTTTCTTTGTTTGTTTTTTTTTTTTTTTTTTTTTTTTTTTTATAAAAAATTTCGTTTGTCGTTATCCGCACCAGGATTTTATTCTGAGCAACGGCTTCCTAACTTCGCATGCAGGCCCAAGCAGAGGGGTCCACTGAAATCCGCCCATTTTTCGGCTTCGCTCGTATTGCCTGTAGAGAGGTTGTTCCTGTTTTGCTACATCTGATGACCAAGCAAGATGAGGATGCCGTTGATGACGATTATGATACCTCGCGTGCTGCTTACCAAGCCTTGCAACTCTATGCCCAGTGCGTTGCTGCTGAAGTGATCCCCCCGGTCCTGACATTTGTAGAAGAGAATCTAAGAAGCGAGGATTGGCATCGTCGAGATGCCGCTGTATCTGCGTTTGGCGCCATTATGGACGGTCCAGATGCTCAAACGCTCGATCCATTGATCAAACAAGCCCTCCCAGTTTTGATCGGAATGATGGATGATAAGGTAATTCACGTTAAGGATTCTGCTGCTTATGCACTTGGCCGAATCTGCGATTATTGCTCTGAATCTATTGATCCAGAAGCTCACCTGCAACCTCTTATTTCATGTTTGTTCCATGGATTGGCTAGCAACCCAAAGATCGCGGGCTCTTGTTGCTGGGCTTTGATGAACCTTGCGGAACGATTTGCTGGGGAAGCCGGTGCTCAGACCAACCCTCTATCAAAACATTTCCAGGACAGTGTTACCTCACTGCTCACTGTTACAGAGAGGTAAGCTTTCAAACTGAATATTTCATTTCATGTAATTTCGACTAACCTTTAGCTAACTGCTACCCCAGACATGATACTGATAATCAACTTCGAACTGCGGCTTACGAGGTTTTGAACTCCTTCGTGACCAATGCTGCGAATGATAGCCTTCCTATTGTTGCCAACCTTTCAGATGTTATCCTTCAACGACTCGAACAAACAGTGCCTATGCAACAACAAGTTGTCAGCGTTGAGGATCGTATCACACTTGAAGAAATGCAAACGAGCTTGACAAGCGTGCTCTTGGTAAGTATATTGCTTATCTACATCCGTCTGTTTGGCTATATTGAGACGCTAACAGACCAACTCTAGGCTATCGTGCAACGATTAGAAGGAGAGATCAAGCCTCAAGCTGACCGTATCATGCACGTTCTATTGCAAGTTCTGTCCACGGTACCTCCAAAGTCAAGCGTTCCAGATACTGTTTTTGCCACTGTTGGCTCGATAGCCAGTGCGTTGGAGAGCGATTTCATCAAATATATGGATTCGTTTATTCCATTCCTCTACAATGCGCTAGGTAACCAGGAGGAGGCTGGTCTTTGTGCCATGGCAATTGGACTAGTTAGTGATATCACTCGATCATTGAGTGAGAAGGCTCAACCGTATTGTGATACGTTCATGAATCACTTGCTTAATAACTTGAGGGTATGAATTCATTCTCCGCACATGTGTTATACTCACTTGGCAAATTTTTATTGACCATTTTCCTCAGAGTACTACCCTCAGCAATCAACTAAAACCGTCCATTCTCGAGACGTTTGGAGACATTGCCCAGGCTATTGGATTGCATTTCGAGACATATTTAGTAGTTGTCGCTGGCGTGCTGCAACAGGCATCCGGTGTTACTGCCAGTCCTGATGTATCATACGATATGCTTGATTATATTGTATCCCTTCGGGAAGGTATTATGGATGCGTGGGGCGGCATTCTCCTTGCATATAAAGGCACACCAAATGGTACGTACTAGTTAACCCTGGCTTGTCCACTATTTAAAATCTCTCAGATCTAACTTTTTCAATTTTTTTGTAGCTAATGGCCTGCAACCATACGTCGAGTCGATCTTCCAACTTCTAAATATAATCGCTCAGGATAATAATCGGAGCGAGGGATTACTTCGAGCTAGTATGGGTGTCATCGGGTTCGTTTTCCAGATATGATGCTATCCTAGTAGACATCGCTAACAATCCTCGCTAGTGATCTCGCTGATACATTCCCTAATGGTGAATTTGCGGCGCTTTTCCGCAACGATTTTGTCTCCAATTTGATTCGGGAAACGCGAACGAACAGAGAATTTGGCCCTCGCACAATTGAGACAGCTAGATGGGCTCGTGAACAGGTCAAACGCCAAATAGGCCTTGCGACGGCACAAGTTATGTCATAAAGCACCATCTAATGGAAGTGACATGTATTATCCGTGTGAATCACTCCGCCATATCATGGACATTGGCGTTGTCCAGTTAATACCCGTTCTATCACCAAAATAACTGCTCGACGAGGCACGGGAAGCGATGCCGACGACTAGAGCACTTTCACGAAATGGTAAGGCGGGAAAAAGAATGAACTGCACACCGCGCCTGTGCGAGTTTTCCCAGCTCAGCTAGGATATTGGATAGCAGTCGAATTGATAAGATTTTTGAGAAAAAGAAGCAGGAATCTGTTTTATTCTTTTTTAAACCCTCCTTTCTTCCCCTCCCCTCAGCGAAGTTCGCATCCCAGGCATTTTCAACGATTCGGCATACTTTTACATCTGACCTGAGCATTTCACACGCGCTGATATGAATTATACTGCGGCCCCGCGCTCTTGTCAGAGCAAGCCCCTCGCAACCTTCATAATCACCCTTTCCCCTTACTGTTTGCCCCCAAGCACTTTCGTGTACCCCTCCCCGTCAATCCCACACCTGTTCCCCGGCACCCCACGATCAGATGCAATTGACTTACGTTTTCAGGAAGAATTCCCTACTACCCTCCCCCATACACACCTGTACGCATGCACAAACGACGCGCATCAAATTCGCAATCTCTCACTCCCCCTTTCTTCGCCCCCTAACTTCCCTGTTCTTCCAATTTCCTCTTCCAATTTCCTTTTTTTTTCTTTTTCTTTTCTTTTTTTTTTTTTTTTTTTTTTTTTTTTTTTTTTTTTCCATTCACGGCCCTGCCCACACTTTTTTAACACATTCTATTTACCTTTTACACTAGAAGTCATGTATGCCCCAAAATCATGTATCCATTGTTAATTATTTTTATAAACTTCACTTCTCTTTCATTTCTTTTTTGCCCATACAAACTATTTATCATATCACAACACCAGCGCATTCATCCTTTTACTTTCCTTCATTTTTTTTACCTCTTCTCTCCAAAATAAGTTAATAAATAAATGGGTGGCTTTTGAATCTAAAAAGATATATTATTATTTTATAATCTTGAAACCCATTTCTTTATCTTCTGCTTAATTCAAGTAAATGCCGGAATTTTTCCAATATGTACTTCGTGCAATTATTGGTTTCAAGCAACGCTGGAAACAGTAGGCTGTTTTAGTACGGAGTACTGTCTCGCCTGATTGGTGGGCAAGACATCCACCCCAACGTGGGAGGGGTTTAAAAGACCTACAACAATAAAAGCCAAGTGCAAGGAATCTTTGATACGGATTAATAACTAATTACTCGGGCGAGAGGCGAAATGTACTTCATCGAACTCCCAACAGAAATACTTCTACTCCTTGGGCAGATATTGGTGTCTGAGAGAGATGCCGCTTACAGAAACGGGGTCTCTGGTCTCAACGCGCTCGCTCAAACGTGCTCGCGTTTTTACCAAATCCTCAATCCTTACCTTTACCGGTTCAATGCACATCATCAGAACAGCTCTGCCCTTGTGTGGGCCACCCTGAGAGGGGACAAACGCACAGCAGAGCTTTCCTTAGACAATGGCGCAGATGTGAATCTTATTATTCTCGAGAGCTCTGGGGTTTTGAATAACACAAAGACTCGACAGCCTGGCTTGCAGATGGGTCATTTCGCTAGATTATCTCCTTTAGCCACACAACCCACTCTGGTCAGCTCTGGCCTCCTAACCCTGGTATTTAATCGACGGGCAACAAGAGCTCTCGCTTTTGGATCTGCAGTAGGAGGAGAAATCATTCCGTGCCCCAAGATTCGAGCGAAGTACGACCAGGTTATCGAATTGTTGATCGGTAGGGGAATTGATACCGAAAGAACAGATGTCGGCAACGAACGACTAGATTTCTTCCACAAAGGAATGACACTTCTACATCGAGCTGCCGGCATGGCTGATGATACCGTGGTTCGACTGCTTATCGAACGAGGTGCCAATATACATGCGAGGACCACGAATTCACAACACACGCCACTACATCTAGCATCGAGAACTGAGGAGTTTGATTTTGACACTGTGGATGCTGTAAATGCACACAGACAAGATCGTAGATCTAAGAAGCAACGGATCGTCCGGCTTTTGCTAGAGAACGGAGCTGACGTCAATGCTACATGTTATGAGGGTGATACCTCACCTCTACATTTCGCAGTCAATTCCCCCGCAATAACTCAAATTCTACTTAAATATGGAGCCGATCCCACTGCCAAGGATAAACATGGAAGAACACCGTTGCACCAGGCAGCTGTCGTTCCGCCATACGGCCCTGACCATCGTGATATGAAATGGGTTGGTAGGAGCGCTTGGCATCCCGATATGAAGACTGTGATTAGGTTGCTAATCGAATGTGGAGCGGATATCGAGGCAACAGCTAAAACCGGATTCACACCGCTACATTATGCTGCAAAATTGGCACAGGTTGATGCGGCACAGGTTCTTCTCGAAAGCGGCGCTAATATCGAGGCAACTGATAAGGGAGAAGTGTGTAATTCCCCAATGTGGACGCCATTGCGTCATGCAATCCATGCCTACGTAGCAAAGGATTGTCAATTGACTCGTTCTCGGTCCTGTACTCTTGTCACCATGTTGGCCAAAGCTGGAGCAAACGTCAATGCGAAAGGGGGCGATGGACTAACCCCACTCCACCACGCCGCGATGTACGGTATTATAGATATTGTGCGCATACTTGTGAGATTTGGTGCGGATGTTGAGGCGAGAGACTGTCAAGACACGACACCTCTGCAATATGCAACCTATGGGAGGAATGGCACGATTTCACGAGAAATGGAGAATAGGCCTGCTACTCCAGCTTCTGGTCGTCTCCGTTATAGGACCCAACCCGGTCTATGCGGAAACAGCTGAATATCTCTCTTTCGTTATAGATCATTTCTCCGCGATCATTATATAGCGTCTGGACTGACTATTTCATCATCGAATTACATGTCTTGCATTCAGATTCTACGTAATGAGAATTTGTTTCCAGTGGATTCGATAATGGCCTACTCCTGCTGAAAACCCTAAACCCTAAGCGGGCCGCACTAGCTTTCCAACCCAAAATTTTTCAAATTCAAAGCAAAATCAACATCGTCAGCCTTCTGTATTCGCAGCACTCCATTTTCCAGTACTCACCGTCAACACTGACCATCGAGGTATGTGGCTCTATTAACCATTTTTCAATCTTGTCATGTTTGTTTCAACGGCCCTACAGCTAGTCTGGGTAACGCAATCACCATGGACTTTGACTCAAAAGACACGATTCCAGCGTTTGACTGCTGGTTGCATGGTGATACGCTTTTACCCATAACGGCACGGGCTTAAGAACCCTTTCTCTCCCTGATTGAGGTTAAGAGGAGGAGGGGCACTCTTTGCGCTCGAAAAGACTGCTGAAGGCTAACTCTACTTTTGTTGTAATGTACGACGGAATTGTTTCCTGTGGCCCTCTGCGGGAAACGGGATATGGTTTCGTAGTACAATATCATTTTTCCGTTATGGATATACATATAGATACCTCATTTCCAACTCCTCCGTCGATCTGAGAATCTCCGTGCCAAGCAGTTCATAAATCGCCAAGATGGTCAAGACCAGTGTCCTCAACGATGCGCTGAATGCCATCAACAATGCTGAGAAAGCTGGCAAGCGCCAGGTTCTCATCAGACCTAGCTCCAAAGTCATTATCAAGTTCTTGTCTGTCATGCAGAAACATGGTGAGTTTTTTATGTTTTTTTTTTTTCTTTTTTTTGTTCCTTTTCCGACTTGGATTTCCCGAGTTTTTTGTTCTTTCCGCGTTTCCTATGTCGAGCGTTCACTTGCATGAGCTCCATTTTGTCTGGCTGGCGTGAAAGTCATAACACACATGTTGTACGAAGACACAATATTCGGGTTGATAACTAGGCGGCGATCTCGATCATGAAATTCACTCTACGACGTCCGCCCTTTAAATGCCCGATAGATGATTTTTTTGGCGTTGATCTTACAAGTTGCCTGTCTATTATTTTTCCAACCGTGGTTGGTAACATTTAATTCGTCGCCACATTACTTACTTCATTTCCGCTCACAGGCTACATTGGCGAGTTCGAAGAGGTTGATGACCACCGCTCTGGAAAGATCGCCATCCAGCTCAATGGACGGTACGTTCCCATCATTTAGAAAGCATTTGCTGTGCTTCCCACTGATGTCTTCTCCGCCAACAGTCTCAACAAGACCGGTGTTATTTCCCCCCGCTACAACGTTCAGCTCCGTGACCTCGAGAAGTGGGTCGTCAAACTCCTTCCATCCCGTCAGTTCGGTTACATTGTCTTGACCACCTCTGCGGGTATTATGGACCACGAGGAGGCCAGACGCAAGCATGTTGCTGGCAAGGTCATTGGATTCTTCTATTAGACTAAGAGAAAACGAGCTATCTAGCTATGAATAAAGTTCTTCTGATTTTATTAAAGCGGCCTTTTGCTCAGAGGACATAATTCGTTTTTTTTAAACCTGCCAGCATTAAATCCCTTTTTCTGTAGGATATCTGCCATGCTTGGGCCAATATGGTAACCCTGCTATTTGCGGTTGTATTTTGTAAATAACTCATACTCATATGGTGCTTGAAAGCTGAAGATTCTTTTGGCCTCTCCAATTGCTACTCTGCTGACCGGCGATTTCATTGCATGATCGCCGCAATCTTGACGATCCAAGAGGCATCTGATAGCCGAGGTGGTGAGTTCACCGCCTAAATAGATGAGTTGATTATTTTGCCACGAAATATATCAATCAATCAACAAAATGTTAAAATAGAAGCAATGGGATCCTTTGACAAGACGCATTCCCATTTGAATAGAAAATTCCATTCCGTTTATCCTATTCGCTACCTAGAAAGTGGTGAATCGTTCCTTTAAAGAATTCCCGTCTGTCCCACTTCTAATGCCCCTCGACAGAATATATTTGACCCGGCATGGGGTATGCTTGCTACTACCCATATGAACAACATCCATGATGCTCGAACTAACATGCGTTGTCATTTCTAGCACCGGCTAAACTGGACTATAGATCTGGCCACAGGCACCTATCGCTCGACATACCCCACCCCAACGGGCATACCCGTCGACCCAACCCTGACGGGACCTGGCCTGTTGCAAGCGCACGAACTGGCCACCTACATCAACAGTGATGAATTCTTTCCAAAGCCATGCAGAATTTACTGCAGCCCGTTCTACAGATGTCTGCAGACTATCCAACCCACAGTGGAAGCGCTCAAATCCCGGCAGGAACTCGAGCGGAAACCATATGTGGATTTAAATGTGAGGATTGAGAACGGCCTAGGGTGAGTGTATTCCCGTTACTCCCATATCAGGGATGGAGGAATGAAACTTCAGCGGGATGCACTGCGAGATTTTGACATAGCTGATATTTCTGTCCATGCGTTCAGGGAATGGTTCGGCTCCTCATCCTCGTTCAGGCACCCCGCTCCGGCATCGCCAGACGTCCTCCAATCCCACTTCCCTACCCTCCTACCCCCCTCAGATACCGGCGAGGCCAGCTCCACGTCCCTCCAACCATCCTACGTATCACACATCTATCCCTCCCCCAAGGGCGAGAACATCGCGACACTCCATGACCGAGTTGCAAAAACCTTAGAAGCGATAATCGCACAAGTTGATGCGGAACTCGAAGCTTACGAACGTGATATCCCGGCTGAAGAGAAGCAGAGCCGTGCCATTTTGGTATGCACGCATGC
The DNA here is from genome assembly GCF_000149585.1 of Histoplasma mississippiense. Taxonomy (NCBI): domain Eukaryota; kingdom Fungi; phylum Ascomycota; class Eurotiomycetes; order Onygenales; family Ajellomycetaceae; genus Histoplasma; species Histoplasma mississippiense. The sequence continues at coordinate 581,527 of NW_001813981.1, read as the reverse complement.
TGCACCGTTGATTGCCATGGGGCGTGCTCTTACGGGCAATATGCCGGAGGATACATGCGTCGAGGACTTTAGGCCGTTTACAGCGAGTTTGTCGACCTTCGTAAGGAGATCTGGTAGTGGTGGTGAGAGCAGACCTGAGAATCTGGGCTGGGAGGGGTCAGATACGGGCATGATTTCAGGGACAAAGTTGCGGCGGTGGCAGGATGGGGTGGGAGTTGGGGGTGGTTGGGATTGTGTGGCGAATGGAGAGTGTGGGTTTTTGAGTGGTGGGGAGGAGAGGGGATGGTAAGTTTTGAAAACTATTTTCCTCACACTTTTATCATAAATTGTGTTTGCTAACGGGAATCCAAGGCACTTTAACGGGGAGGAGGATTTCGACACGACCCCCGCTGCAGCGGTTGTGATTGACGTGGAAGGTTCGCCTGCAAAATTATGATGTCCCTATTCCATGAAAGTTCTATGAGAAGCTTGGATCTAAAGATGGAATGTCGATACCCACTTCAGATCGATATATGATAGATATGATGATAGACCTGATAAGTTATAGATATATGTTCTCAAGAGACATCATTTTACCCCCCTCCTCCCCTCTTTCCCCCCCTCTTTGTTTTTTGTTTTATTACTGGTTGTTCTAATTCACTTTTCCCCGTTTTCAATTTCCTTCTTTCAAGCAAGTTATATTTCTGCCACTGTTCATATTGAAGGTATGTATACCGAATGAAACCTTTTCTAATTTTGGCATTAACTAGTTCTTTTCATAATACCTATTAATATAAGAGCTAAGAAGCTAGTTACTAGCGACTATTCTCTAGCAAGTGCTCTAAAACGATTACGAGCTGGATACAAGTACGAAAATCAATGAAGCTAAACAACTCCTGATTCAACGACGTAAATCAAAACAGGACAGAATAAAAAGGAAAGGAAAAACGCCCACAGCTATATCCCGTCATTGCGCATGCGTCCATCAGAAAAAGAGCCCCTTAGCAGGAGTATTCCATATACCAACCATTGGTAGCATCCTGCTCCATCTTGACACTCCCATCAGAGTCCAGAGAAAGAAGAAGGCTCAGCTTCTCCTGACACTCTACCGAGGTGACGAGGTGTGACACGTACCCCTTCTGTTGTGGCCAGTTGGTGAAATCCGCAGAACCAACACTCTCCGCCCCGGAAGGCTCTGTCGGATAGATCCTAACTAATCCAGAATCATTTACGACAAACTTCCGCTTCTTGCCCTGATCCCATTTGATGGTGCAGTGCTTGGCTCCCTTGGGTACATAGAAAGTCATTTGCTGATCGTGTTTCTTGTCTCCCGCCTTGCTAAGTTTGATGTAATGTCCGATCTTTTCGCTGGGTTTGCCGTCGACCATGGCGCGCATCTCAGGCACGCGTAGGACTCCGCTCTCGCCGGGTTTGCAGGAACTTCGGCCAACTGGGCAATCTGGGGTGCTGGAGTAGCCATTTCTGGCTGGGATGGCGGAGGCTGTTTGCATGCTCAAAGCAGCCAGGAGGAATGCGGTTGCTTTAAGGAAGTGCATTATTGCGGCTGAAGTAGTTTTGGTGGTTGTGAGAGCTGGTTTGTGGGATGGAATAATATCAAGAGGATAGTTATCGTTGGTTTGAGGTTGGAGCAATTGGTATTTTATTGATTTAAGTAATGCAATATGACATTCGATTGAGGATGTCGAACGATGAGAGGAGATGAAAAACAGCATTCTTGGAGCCGGCGGAGGAAGAATATTTATACAATTCTTGCTCGCATTCATTTTTGAGCTATCCCTGAGCTATTGAGCATGGTTGAATTCCACAATAATCATACATGGAGAAAATTCATGTAACCTGCCTGGGCAAAGATATCAGCTCCAAACCCAGCCCACCTCGATCCCCACCCGCGAATAACATCTGACGCTTGCTAGTTGGCTCGTGAGCAGATTGGCTCAAGGCATGGCAAGCAACTTCGACAAGCCCGTCGAATAGACTGGCAGTGGGTCAAAGTGCAGGGAGTCAAAGTCATGGAGGCGACCCTAGCGAGCCGCATTCAGAGAATTTAAATATAGCTACGGCTCAACCTGCTAAGCTGCCAGCCTTATGCAACCTGGAGTAGAAATTGGCTTCTTACAAAGACAACAGGGAGGATGAGCTGTCGACTTTGTTTGCTTACCGTCCTTGTGCAACGACGTCAAGTCCCATCGTGCGATCAGCCTTCCGTGATCCCCATCTTGCGGACAAGGTTTGACGATGTTAACGATGAAAGGCCGGAGTGAAAAAATATCACGCGCAAGTAGGCTTCCTTTGATTACAGCCAAGTGCAAAGCAACTTGAAGTCCCCACCCGATGGCCATTTCCTCATAGCCCTGGGTGAGCATGGCCTCGCGGAAGCAGTTGGAATTTGTGTCTGATTGTCAAAAAAAAGGATAATTCAAGCTCACAGCCGGTAACTAACAAGTGGAGGTTACTGTCAAACACCCCCTACACAGACGTCACATATCGCATTTGATCGTAATCACTGTGCGAAAATTCCCAGTTGCATATTGGAATCATGTTCCATTCAGTGGCGTGGCATTCCCGGATATGAAAAGGAACAGACATAGTTTCAGGGACTACGAGAGTTGCTATTTTGAGATCAAGGGTGGAGAGAGTCCACTGGTGAACGACTCTGTATTGGTTACGGAGCACATTCCAGTTTGTTGACCAACGATTTGCTCAAGATTTATAAGATAGTTAACTAACTAAGCTTGATTCGTTAACTAGTTATTCATTTATTTCTTATGATCGCCCTAATCTCAAAGTCGCTTCTCAGGTAGGCTGAGCTTCCACACAGCTTCAACTAGCCAGCGCGGGTTATTTCCCCATTCGGGCCCTAATTCCACCTCGATGATGCATTCAGAACCCTGCGTAACTACCATTCCTCTTCGATGCCGCCTTCGGCTTCTCACCGTCATTTGAACAGTCAACCCGCAGTCAACCCTGTTCGGTTGGGTCAGGAAAATTCAAATCAGGTCAACTGAAAACCCTTCATGCTGTTGAATGAATTATGGCCATTGAGTCCTTTTCTATCTATTGCCTTTCTCCTTCGGATGAAATCGCTTCATCAGAATTCCTCCGAGTGCCCTTCACCAAGATTGACTGTGTTGGCCGCATAAACCCTGTCTCTACGGACAGCGAAACAAAAGTGGTAGACCCAGCTTCCTACCATGCTATGTACATCCATCTCTCACGCCTCTCAAGTATTTCACCTCCAACTCAAAGTTGTTTTTGATTCAGTTTCTCTTTTCATATTTATGTACAGAAATTTGCTAAACTACTCCGGTTATCCTCATATCTTCAGATGAAAGCATCAATATCGGGTAGAGTGGACTTTGCTAATGATTGAGCGAGAGCATACCTTTAGCTACGAAAAGCAATCCTGTCCGTTTCTGCTCTATAAGATGTGGGCGGTGAGCTTTGTTTGGTTGCACTACCTGATTGAATCTACTTCGAGCACGATTGACAGCATGATGTCTAACAAAGACTTTCAGTCACAGAAGCTTGCATTTTAAATCGCTTATTATGCTACATAGCCACAAGACATGTATTAAAAGGGAAGATCGTCTGCAATGGAGAGCAGTGATTCCTCCACCATACATAAATCGAACAAAATGCTAGGTATACACACTTATTTCCATGCCATATCAAGCAAACTTTGCTCACAAAACAAGAGCCGCAACCGCCACGGCCGCACCACCGATAGCGCCCCAGTTGGCCGCATTTGTGGCTAACGGCATTGCCAAACCGCTGCTGCTGTCAGTGGTGGGTGCATTGGTCCCAGTCGGCGAAACACTCTCACCGCCGGTGGGTGCTGGAGTCGCGGTAGCGGCTTTGAGCTTCTCCAGGCCGGCTGTAATTGTGACTTTCAAGGGAACAATATATCCGGCGGTGGGGATGTGGGTAGATGATGATAATTTGGTGACCATGCCTTTGCCTGTTTCAGAAACTAGCACGAGATTGGTGCAGTCGGCTGATGCGGCTTCGATTTTGCACTCCATTGAGTATCTTACGGGTCTGGCGCGGAATTTTGTGAGCTCATACTCCTCTACCTCTCATTGGAAGCAGATGCAGAATGAGGAGGACTAAAGAGGCTGATTATGAGGAACTTACCCATCGTCACCCTCCCCATCGTAGCGCATTGCTAGGCTTGGCGGCATTTTGGTGTAGCTTATATCCCCGTCAATGCTGCATTTGGTTTTGTCGGACCCCGGAGCACACTTCAGGTCAAATACCGTCGCCGTTGGATCCTAGATTGAGAGTCCATAGACACGATTAGCCTTGTATTTGCTCTGCTCTTCTTTTGCCTTCTTAAACCACCTTCTTAAAAAGGATACTTTCTTCGATTTCTAATCACCACCACAGTCCACTTTGAAATGTGGTGTTCAGCATATTTCTTACCACTTTGACTACAGAAGCCACCAACTGCCGTTGACTAGATGGCCCAGGAAAGGCCAGTTCGGTTACAATGCTCTTTTGAGCCTGGGTAAGGCCAAAAAGACCAAGGGCTGCCATGGCCAACGTGATCTGCAGTTTTGCGGGGATCATCGTCGCTATCGAAATGCAATTGCGGCAGATAAAGGCACGAGGGTATCGAAAAACAAACAAAAAGAATGAGCGACGACGAAGTTGTTTCAAGCGAGTGTATGCTGCTTCCTGATTTATTAATTGTCGCTCCCTCGCTCAGGAGGTGGACGAAGAGAATATATAGGAGATGTTAGGCCACTGGGGCAAAAGAGCTCAATCATACCAGCGCCATCCTGGTAGTAGAGGGACGAACCAATCCAAACCCCCAACAGGAGAACAGAATCGGAAGGGGGCGTCCAAGCCCACTCAAGCAACAAATCTGAGTCCCAAGAAAAAATACTAGAGGCGATGGAGCCTAGCATCACATTCCGATCGAATAGCTCATTCTTTGCGATGACCGAGGCGGCGATTGAGCGTTTTTTTAACGAGACCTTTAGCCGGGAAAAGACTAGCAAGTCCTTTAAACAAAGCGACAGCTGTCTTTACTTCGCCTCCGAGTTGTGCAGCAATGAGATGTTTCACCCAGAAAAACCACTCCGCCTATTGTGGCTCTGGGCACTTGGCTTGAGCTGACAATTGTGCCTGACGTTCCTCATCCTACCAATCGCAGGGTTACAAAACCGAAAAACTTAGCAGAAAACCCTCATATGCAGGTACGGGGTATGGATTATGGATATTTATACGGAGTTAAACACCGTGTATTTCGCTTGCGTGGGCGCCATACTCAATATACGGAAATGTGGAAAACAAATGTCCTTGCACATGCTAGATACACCATCATAAATACTAGTAGGGCTTAAATGCACCTATCCAGATCCTAGCCACTATTTATGGCCTAACTTGACAATCAAAAACTTTTGGCATCAAGCCTCGAAACATGGATTGATAACTCCACCTGGAGGTTAGGCGAATTACACCCGGTCAAGAGCCACTATTTTTTATAGGTTTAGCGCATAAATACATAGTTTTCCATCATTATCATCATATCCTCAGATCTTTGAAATATTTTAGAATAGAAGAGAGAAATTACTTTTGTTATAGAGCTCTCAAATCATCTTCATTCCATTATAGTAAGTAGTAGTAGTAGCAGTGACATATCTATCTTTCTCATTCTAAAATCATCTTTATAATACAGTCAATCTCTGTATGTATGTACAGTACTAATACATTTTTCAATCATCTCTACTCCGTACAATATTCTATCTTCTATCTCCGAATTGTTGATAACTTGATATGATGATCTCACTAGATAGTGTTAGATCTTGATACAATTGATAGATATCCTTGCTAGATATCGGTGCTAGGTATCACAAGAGCTTGATATCATACAGAGGCAGATGGGACCATGAATTACATATTTGATTTGATTTTGATTTGATTTTGTTCCATGCAGTTCTTGATGTGATTCGCCTTTCTTTGCCCGTCGCCGCGTCGAGAAACTGCTTCTGTCATTTCGCGGTTTATTTACTACTTACTCCCTTTCTTCCCGCCATCTCACTTAACCTCACCTAAATCCGCCGCCGGAGGCTCACCCTGCGCTTACCCTAGCTCTCAATGCTGGCGAACTGCAAATTTCTAACAACCAACCTCACTGCTTGCCTATGACATCTAGGTCCTCTCATGCACATTGGAGCTCTTTAATCGTATTACGAGGTAGATCAGAATTCAGCTTCTTCCACCGCCCACCATCAGAAAAGACAAGCCGGCGTAACCGGTTGACGCAAGGGATCAAAGGCTCATAGTATGGAGTAAAATGGTCCTCTCCAATTCGAAGAATGTCTGCTTCGTCAACCACAATTCCTTTCTTAGTATGAACCTTATCTCAGCAAGCTCGGCCGCTTCGCAGGATAATTGCTGTTTTAACACTGATTTAATGATTAGTCACTCTTTTAAACAAGCTAATCTCAAACTGGTAATGAGCTAACCCAAATAAGTCTTTGATCCCGTGATGTGCAATTATCCTGCGAAGCGTCTGAGAAAAAACGGTTCCAGTTTGTTAGCAACACGGGAACGATTTGCTCTATACCTTAGGCATGGGTGAGAATACCAAACCAACTCCATCTATTCAGCATCTCTGTACCACCTTGGGACCTAGGAAAATCAATGTTCTCGCGATGGTATCAATTTTTATTTTCATATTCCCATTTATTAGATATGAAGTATCACCTCAAAGTCAACTCATTTTTTTTTAAACACGGGAACAATCTGCTATTTACTTGATTTCAATCAGAAAAAAAGTGATCATTTTCAACAAGATACATCTATATTAAATATTGATTTTTTTAATATAAAAATTATATATTTATATTCTTCTTCTCTTTAGCTACAAGCTAAGGTGGTTCACAAATATCAAATATGTATGATGATTGTGTAATTGAAAGTTAAAGTTGAACAATTTGAAGAATCTATGAAAATCTCAACAATTTCCACAGAAGGATGAACCGTTTCTTCTCAGACCCTCTGATGAAGATTGCTCTGAGCACATGACTTGTAATTAAAGTAGTTTAGTGTCATGCTGCTGCAACCGGAGCCATAGAGGGTCTGAGCTCGCTGAGATAAGTATGAACCAGCTTTTCTGTGTTCGTGTAATTCCATTTTTCAAAACTGTTCCACTCACTTACCATTCCTTTCCTGGGTCATCATAGTGAATGCATATCCAAAAGAGCACCCAAAAAAAGGATTGTAGATCGTGCATGAAGGAATGGCTTTCACCGTATAGCACTCCAATAGCCACAAATGCCCTGGTACCAGTCTTGCCTCGTGCACCAGAGGACCCATCCCGCCGCTCACTGATCGCCAGGTGGACCAAAAAGGCCCGCCGAGGTATTCAGCGAGGTAGAGTGCTTTTGTTCATCACAATAGGACGATGTCTCAAGAGAATTCCTTGCCAAATACTCCTCGATCTGCTGACTTCGCATATATTCAATAGTTAGCTGTTTAGAAATCCGTGTCATCTTCCTCGTACAGCCCAAGCAATGGCCTCTGAAAGGTGGGGATTGGAGAATTCCCACTCGACATGAATCGAGAAATGCCTGGGGAGTAAGGAAGTCATTAAGCTACTAAATGTATGTACTGTACATACAATCATAGTCAACTAGACCTTGCAGAATGCGACTACATTAGTCATCTGTGTATACGGTGCAGACATGACGCTGTCTGTACATGATGAGGTGTTGCTTTTTGCAATTATTTAATCGAATTGAACTCTCATGTCACTTTTGGTGGAGCTGTATAATAGTTAGCTACTATAGTTCATGGATAAATTCAACTGAACATGCAAAATGCAACTGCTACGGCTCTCTTCCGTATTCCGCCAGGACAAGATCATCAGGCGGTTTTCTCGAGCATCAGTCCCATTCCAGATACCCAGGACAGTTGCAAGAAATACCAACTTCTTCTCCACAGCTGCTACCGGCGAGCTTCATTCCACTGTCACGATCCCGGATCTATTTGTCTCGTTCCTGGCCCAGAAGCCAGTGCCAAACCCCAGCTATGCAAAAGTAAAAGGGTCGCTGGAGGTGTCCATGAGAAAGTATGTTTCCTGTACCACTGTAACGAAAGATTATTATCTTTAGTATACAACAATTATTGCGCAGTTACTAACGCCAGGATATGGTATGTACGGGTATAGTGGTAGAGAGTGCTACTATTCAAAGCGTGTACAAGCAGACTTTGCGTATTTCGCAGCCCTGCTCGCCCCGAAGGCAGCTGAGCCCGAATATCAAACTATCCGTGACTATATCTCTTGGGTATGTTCGCGATTTCAGACTGATGTTTCTTCTTTTCCTTCCCCGTTCGCCGTGGATTTGTGCTAACTAACTACCTGGGACTGGAGCGGATTGTTTTCAGATCTTCTATTTTGATGACAGTATGGCCTCTTATTCCTCTTGTTCAAAATGGAGCCAAACTAACCACCTATTTACTGCATGCAGTGTTTGATGATGGCCCTCTCTCGAATGACCCCCTCTTTGCGCGGAGAGAGCTGGACGGTTTACTGGCGGTGATGACATCGGATGGAGATGTTCTCTCTGACAACGATAAATCCAAACTTGTATTCCAGAGTATATGGAAGAGAATAATTGAGGTAACTCATATTGAACAATTTATACAATTCAATTCCAGCTTGGGCTAATACATACAATTCTAGTCCTCCACAAAGGGTAAGTGTTCTGTCGATAGGAAATGGCCATAGATACTCATTTAAGAGAGATGTGTCCGTCTGGCCAGAAGGGCTAATCCGCCTTCTTTCCCTGTCAGCATAGGCGTCCAGCAAAGGTTCCGGAAATATATCAGAAACTACTGCGACGCCGTCTTTCGGCAGGTGAGCGGACAGCAATTACTCGACAATAGCAGTGTTAGCAAATATATAGCAATCCGTAGCGAAAACATCGGTGCTATGCCCTTTTTCCCCTTGATAGAGTACGGTCTATCACCCTCTCCTTTTCTATTCAAACCGCTTCCCTCCCGCATCTGTCAAGATACATAATTGTTTTAAAAACAGATACCACCAATTCCTCGACCTCCCAACTGAAGCCGTGGAACATCAATCGATAAAGGAAATCGAATCTACCGCCGTGGAAATTCTGGTGTTGTAAGTTTCTTATTTTGCTCTCTCTCTCTATACCCCCTTTTACCATCAAATTCACCCAATCCCAAGTACATGCAACTTACTTCCCCCCTTCCCCCGGGGCCCCCTTTAGGCACAACGATCTCCTCTCCTACCAAAAGGAATACGTACGTAACCCACCACCCCCCTGAACTATCACCCAACAGGCTTAATTGTCCACGAACACGCAACACCTAACCATCCCGTCGCTTATCGGTTGATTTTTCACCCAGGCCACCAAGCCCACCAACCCTAACATCATCACCATCTACCGCGAACAGCACGGCCTCTCGCAGCAACAGGCATACGACTCCGTCGACGCCCTGCTACGCGAACGGTATCGACGGTGGTATATCGCGCACTCGAAACTGCCGATCCTAGGCGAGGAATTGGATGAGCAGATGCAGCGGTATGTAGGCGGGTGCCGTGATGTGGTTGCTAGTAACCTGCATTGGAGGTGAGATTTTATTTTCTATTTTTTACTTTTGGTTTTTTCATTAAAAATTCCCCTTTTTCCCCTTTTTCCCCTTTTTGTCGCACCCCTTTTTTTGACCAGTGATGTTGAGTGGTGCTTGTAGCTTCTGGACGGATAGGTATTTTGGGAAGGATAAGGATGAGGTTAGAAAGAGTAGGAGGGTGAAGTTGCTGGATTAGTTGTAGGTTATGCAGCATGCATCACGGAAGCATCAGCCGACGGGATCGTCGAAGAGGGGGCTAATAAATTTAATATATGGAAAACAAATGCAATTTTTAATGCTAAGTTTCAGAGCTCAGGTCGAGAGGAAAATAACACGACTTTCTTCTTTTTCTTTCATTACTTTTTCTTAAGGAAAAAAGAAAAATCCGGCCTATTCATACATGCATACACTGGTAACATGGAAGAAAAAAAAAGAAAAGAAAAGAAAAGAAAGTACGACGGAAAACATAATATCGTTGTAACTCAGAAAAGGTTGCAGGTCCGTAAACGAGATATTTATATCCAACCAAAAAGTAATGGAAAATGAAAATTAACATAAATAGAAACCAGTTTATCTAAACAAAACATCATATAGGAAATAGAACAGATAAAAGTGTATATGAACAAAGCTGGGTATAGAAAATCAAAGCTAGATATGAAGGACGCAGAACAGAAGGCAAACAAATCATTGACGAGTAGACAATATTCTTGTGAGCTTTCAATTCATGAACAAATTTCACGTTTCGATGGCACTATCACCCTCTTCCAGGTCCACCGTGGGATCAGCAGGGGTCCCTGGTTCAACGACTACGGCATCCCCAGGCTCTTCACCAGAAGCGTTATCAAGAACTTCTGCAACATCATTCTCCTGCTCCCTAGCTCGGTTTTCCTCTGCCTCTCTTACGGCAGCTAACTGATTTTGTCTCGCGGTCTCTGCTGCGTTTCTTGCCGCTACGCGGCGTTCTCCAACACCTGGCACCAAACTTGCAAGGAGAAGAGCAAGTGCTCGCTCTGCCGTCCTAAGTCTATTATACACCGCCGGCTCGCTGTGAGGCATAGCTGTGGGATGCCGCCTTTCCACTGTGGAACGAAGGTCTCCATTGATGGTATTGGGTTGCATCGGATGCACGGCAGGATCATTTGTGTTAATCCCTCCAGAGGCTCTGTTTGCATTTTGAGGCTGATGTATATCCATAGGCAACAAATATTCGAGAAGTCTGTGGAATGGATCCAAGGCCATCCTCTGGAAACGCTGTGGTATATCTGTTTCCGACACAAGAGCTGTCACTGCGGAGAGTGAAATTAAAACAATCCTGAGCCACGTACCATCTTCGGTGAACATGTAGCAAAAGAAATAAAGCCGGATGAAAAGCCAAAGTCGTCCCAGTATCCGAGAGAGATTCGCTGGGCCTAAAATTATTCGATGTCGCTCCTGCTGTTGTAAGATGGCTTGATTCACAGCAGGTGGTATATTCGTTGTATTTGGCGCCGCATGTGACACGTCATGTGGAATAGGGGTTATGTGCGGGTGAATGGTTGTCCTATGAGTGGGGAATACAGACGTTCCCGTGTGGATGGTGCCATATCCTGAGGCAGAAGCTGGAGGTAAAAGTATTGCATGATAGCCAGACGGGGAAGATAGTAGGTAGAGGGAATTCTGCGTAGGATCTTGAACAGTTGGTGAGGAATTAAGCAAGGAATTCTGCGGTGAAAAAGTAAAGGAACGGGCTCTTGAAATCCGTATTTGATCCACCCGAGTACTAAGAGATGATAGCCGTGCGAGAAGATTTGCAGGCATGCTATCTCTTCGGCCAAGTGGATTACGGTCCTGTTCATCCAGAATCTGATGAAGTTGAATGCGTATGCTAGAAATTTCTTCGACGACTGGCAGATGGCCACGGCGTAGTTGGCCTTCCATAGCAAATATTTGTTCTAAGATGGTTGCGATTGTTCGTTGTCGATTTTCGTTTACACCTCCCACACCGGTTCCATTCTCCCCGAACCACGTGGAACGACTGGGGGGAGGAATGCTTGCTGTGTGCTGAACGGGAGAAATGCGATGTGTGGTGTTCTCGGACATTGTGGTCCATGGGGATGGCGATTGGTGCGACAGGGTACTGGGTGTCGAGCCCACTCTCTCGCTTTGTAGGTTCGGCGCCGGCAACCCGAATCTGGTGCCGTATAAAGGCGAATTGACATCAACGTATAGAGGTGAATTCTCTACAGTATTCTGGAATGGGACACCGGTCGTATTTATCGCTGGGGCAACTCCGGTTCCTGAAGGACGAGTCGGGTTAACCAACCGTGAATTCTGAGTGATTTGAGCCGCCAGATGTTGATGTTGTGCTATAACGTGCTGGCGTATAGCAGCCACCTGGCTGGTGAATGCCTCTGGGTTGAACTGTGCTTGCCCATGCGGTCTCTGTACTGTTGGCTCAACATTGTTTGTACGGAGCCGTAAGTTGGACGACTCCTGCGGTGGGTTCGGGAGGTTTGAAATATCGCTTGTTGGAGGGGGGATAGTAACTTTGACCTGACTCGGGGGAAGAACTAGATGAATCGTGTGCACACGACCCTATTGCCAACCGAATGTTATATGAGTCTGTGATATCCCGGGGAAAAATGGGGTCGAGGACAAACTTACGTCTGTATGCTGAACAATATTGCTTAGCCGCTCTTCATTGTTTAATAGAGGTTTCCCCCTGTAAATGAGCCTTTGTATATCTGGACGAGGGCGGCTGGGCAATGTTTCAGACAGTCGAGTTTTCAAATCTAAGATCTTCATTGCAAGAGGAAGGTTGTCCAGAGTAACTCGGGCTGGGACCTCGAGGGACGGAGAGAGGATATGAAGATCGACCGTCTGAGCAGGAGTGCCAGCTGCATTACCAAATTCGGCTACACCGCTTATGTCCTGGGATTGGATATCTGTGGACATCTTGCCTTCTGCGTGTCAGGTTGCTTCGAGACTCCTGGGAGTACTTCCGTACGAACCAGAGAATGTGAGGTAGTCGGAATTCGAGGACTTGAAACAAGGCTACGTAGTGATATTTGACGTCGACGGTTCCCCTTTCAGGACGGGGCAAGGTGAAGGTGGATATAGTAGCAAAATTGACGGCCCATGCAATAAAAAATAAACGAGAACCAAAGAAAGAGTGAAATCAAGCACCGTATCCGTAGTCGGAGTGCGGTAATCACCTCATCCGCACATCTGCACGCCGTCTGACTCCTCTGATGATGATATGGCGATGGCGATGGCGATGGCGATTGATGTTTATTGTTTGAGAGTCGTCAGAGGGCTGACTCAGGCTGACTCAGCGAGGGCTAGCTGACTCAGATCCCTCGCCACGGACATATTAATTCCATGGTATTCGCGTGGTTGGGTTGTCGACGTCAAGAGATTTAATTAAGTGGTTTAACTTTTTATTTATTTTGGTCCGTTAACAGTGCTCAATTGGATTCATGGTTATGATCCTGCACTTCCGTGGCATGTTGGGGTGATCTATCGCCTGACATACCTCGAATTTAGGAAGCACTGAAGGAGGTCCGTTGTCCACCATGTTCGGTGGACGGGCAGCTGTCTATCGGAATCCCGCGAGGTTCGCGAGAACCTGGGAGGTTGTTGCGGCGGAGCTTGCCCCATGCAGAGCTAGCAACGGGATAATAGCGTTATCTCGAAGAAGGCTGTTTTCATCGTCATCTGGACGCTGGCAACAAAACGGCCATGGAGGCAATGGGTCTCAGGGGAAAGAGTCATTCCGGTCGAGATTGCGGACTGCGCTAGGGAACACCAAGATCGAATGGCATCCAATTCCCGTCGGGTTAGGCATCGGGTTCTTGGGGTTTGTCCAATTCTTCAGATCCAAAAAGTCGGAAAGAGAACGACTGGAACGCGAGGGTAACGAGGGGGAAGCTTCAGCGCGGAGGAAAATCCGTCCCTCTGGACCGTGGCAAGTTCAGGTCATGTCCACCCTTCCATTGAAGGCTATGTCTCGGCTTTGGGGCCGCTTCAATGAACTATCGATTCCATACTATCTCCGCGTCCCAGGTTTCAAGCTTTACTCCTGGATTTTCGGTGTTAATCTGGATGAAGTTGGAGAGCCTGACTTACATACCTACCCGAACCTTGCTGCCTTCTTTTATCGCGAGCTCAAACCAGGTGTCCGCCCCCTCGATCCGAACCCGCTCGCCATTCTTTCTCCCTCCGACGGGCGAATATTGCAATTCGGTATGATTGAGAACGGGGAAGTCGAGCAGGTTAAAGGCATGACATACAGTTTAGATGCCTTACTAGGACATGAAGAGTTTAGCCCTGGCCATGAGGCAGTACATCCTACAAAAGCTCCAATACACCATAGCATACACCGCGAGCGCACCAGTAATAAAGTCCCGGATAATGTGGCGGCAGACGAGAATTTTGCTAAGATGAATGGAATAACCTACACCCTCCCAACATTACTCTCAGGCAAGGGAAAGGGCGCATCTCCGGGAGATAAACCACTAGACGCCTCTATGCACTCCACCACCAGCTCCGAGGCTAAAGTCAAAGCCGACCTTGCCAAAGGCGAGACAGCCTGGTACATGCCCACACCCACCTCAAACAAATCCCTCTTCTACATCGTCATCTACCTCGCGCCAGGCGACTACCACCGCTTCCACTCGCCGGTATCCTGGGTTGTCGAAAGCCGCCGCCATTTCGCTGGTGAGCTCTTCTCCGTCTCCCCGTACCTCCAACGAACCCTTCCAGGCCTATTTACGCTCAACGAGCGCGTCGTCCTCCTCGGCCGCTGGCGCTGGGGGTTCTTCAGCATGACGCCTGTCGGCGCCACGAACGTCGGCTCCATCAAAATCAACTTCGACTCCGAGCTGCGCACCAACAGTCTGACGACCGATACGGCCGCTGACCGCGCTGCTTCCGCTGCTGCGATGCGCGGCGAGACCTACTCGGGCTTTTCCGAGGCAAAGTATCGCCACGCGAGCGACACGCTGGAAGGCCATGCGCTGCAGCGCGGTGAGGAGATGGGCGGTTTCCAGCTGGGAAGCTCGATTGTATTGGTTTTCGAAGCGCCGTTGGGCAAGCGGCCTAGCTTTGACTTGGGGTGGAGGGGAGAACAGCGCGAAGGTGGATGGAAGTGGAAGATTGAGAAGGGGCAGTATGTACAGTATGGTCAGGCAATTGGCGAGGTGGAGGATGTATAAAATGAATTGAAATCTGTTATATTACAAAATGTTGTTTATAGATTGGGTGCGGAACATGTGCAGTATATGTATGTACAGTGCAACACATGACTGTAGCTTCCTCATCCTGGACTTCTGGATTTGTACAGAAAATGTCTGGTTATCACCAGTCGTGAAAGCCAGGTGGACAGGCTGGGATGGCGTTACGGATTGGTTATGATGTGGTTACAGAGTTTATGCTTAGTGGCTATAAGATGCAGCGATATTTCCATTATACTCGGGTTTCTACACCCGTGCTGTCAATCCGCTGAGGGCGCTGTACGGACAATATCTAAGCGCAAACCTTGAGCAACAAATGTCGTGTAGAACGGTTGGTTTTAAAGAAGCCTCCGCTTTGAGAATTTTGCAGAAAGATCAGGCAACCCTCCAAAAGGAGGCCGCCAAAGAAGGCGGGGGTGTCGAAATGTTGGTAGCAATAGACACGCTAGGGGCTGTAGATTGCGCAACATGCTAGGACTTCAGAGCAACAGAGCTCATTTACTTCGCTCTCTCTCTCTCTTTTGTTTTTAAAGTCTGTGCACGCGCATTTGAGAACCGCCATGCTAATTCTAGTAATATTTTGTGTTCGGTGGTAGACCCTGTTTTTGATCATCTGCCTGCAAAATCTGTCAGTGGCAAAGGAAACGAGGATGATCTCTGAGGTACAAACAAGCGTTCTCCCAAAACTCTCAACACAACTGGTTTCAAATTCAATCCAACCACGTTCCTTCTCTCTGATGTAGGTGCTGTCAGGATAAGTGATCGCAACATCAAAATCTATCCACATCACTCTCTCGGGGTCACCAGGTACAATCAGAATGTTCTTAGGGTAGGGATCATTGTGCTCAACCAAAGCTGAATGAATCTGTTCAATTCCATGGACCGATTTGGCCATTCGCTCCTTGCTGTAAGTAACACAGTTCAAGGGCAAGGGGTGTGGCAGGTACTCGATCAGAATTGCACTTGGGAGGCCAGTGTCATGCTGAAAGCCATCCAGATGGGGGGAAATAGCATCTGGATTCAGAGATACTGCATATCCGTAAACCTAAGGTACATAGCCCGCATCACATATGCCAGATCGCTTGAGACTGCAGTAGGCCCGGATTTCGCCGCGAGAACGATTCAAGTCACGAACTCCGTCATCGGCATACCCAGGGTCTCTATTGTTATGGAACTGGACAGGGTCAGAAACTGATATGTTTGGGATGTAGCAGTGGCCAAAGTACATACAACTTTCAGAACATAGGGTTTGCCCTCGTAGCTCACATGGAAAATCGACGATGACTCTGATATGTTCAGTTCTTGGATAAACTTGAGCTTTGTGGGGTCGATCTCAATCCTCAGACTGCATCGAATTCTTCCTCCTTCTCGTAAATGGTACCCTCTGGGCCACGAACCAGATCCGTGTGACCAGGCATGATGGCGGCCAGAAACCGAAGACAGAGATTCTAGCTCCTAGTAAACCTCTATGGGTGCCAGCAGAGTTGTCGTCGGATTTAAATAGACTATTCCGGGAGTAGTGGCCGCCGCCAAGCATGCTCTCGATTCGATATTTACTTCAAAATTATCGGGATGGAGCTCAAGATGCGCATGGATGAGTTGCACTCTCCTAGCAGATTTCCCTCTGCCGTTTCCTTTTTTCTTCTGCCTTGCATTGAAAGGCAGCGATCAGATCCAAACCAAAGATGACGACTGCTCTAAGAACTTGGCCAACCGGTACAGTGCTATGTGAATATGCTTTTATTATCCCACGGTTCCCTTTTCTACTCAACTTTATTTATGTGACTCACTAATGGACAACAGTGGCACCCGCTGTTCTCAGAAATACATTGTGAAATCGGCACCTCCACATCGCCTTGATAACGAGCGCGCGATCCTGAAAACACTTGGGCATCAATCTGGCGTTCGCAGGCTAGTCGATGATATTCAAAACCCACCATTGCTAGTTTTGCAATATTACGACGACAATCTGTTGAATTGTTGCCGGACTAAAAGTGTGGAGGGACGTGAGCTCAAGACCGTTGCCAAAACTGTTCTTCAAGCTCTCGCCGCCCTGCACAACCAGGGGCTCGTCCATACCGGTATGTACAGTATCTATCTCGCCCAAAGGCACTGTCCACCAGTAACTTGGCGGCTGATACCACCGTTGGAAGTTTAGACGTCAAACCTGACAATATATTCATAAACTACTCTGATAACCCAAAGAGAATCAGCGAGGTTGCCCTGGGTGACTTTGGCGATACGTGCCATGTTGGCCCGAACCCCGACCCCAACGAAGATGGGCATATCATCGGTGCAGGAATCTTTAGAAGCCCGGAAGCCATACTGAATTTGCGCTGGGGCCGCCAACGGACATCTGGTCCTTTGGTGCTACTGTATGTCTAAAACCTTCGACAACTGATCACCTCATCATCAGCTGATGCATAACTAAACCATCTGTAGCTCATCAGCTTAATTTGAGGAAAGGGCTGGCACATCTTCAAGCCCGAGAACGTCGACCCGGAGGACGAAAAATATCCGGTATACATCCTGATTAAGCAGATGAACTTTTTTCGGCCACTTCCAGACAAATTTACAGAAATCGCAGATAAAGAAAGGGCGACCATGGCAATGCAGCTGAAGGGCTATGTCGAAAGTATGAGCAGTGCACAGCGGAAACCATTTGCTCGGGCGGAGGACGCCGTGCTCACCAAGGAGACTCGGGAATTTCTCTGTAGGATAATGAAACTGGATCCACAGGATAGACCGACGGCGGATCAGCTTCTGGAGGACGAATGGTTTGATGGAACCTAAGTTGCTACTCTCCTGACTACAATGGCAGCCCCCGCCTCTATGTGGTTGAAAATAACGCAGGTGATACTCCCGGAGTACGTTCCATGACAGATCCGCCATCCCCAAATGAAGGTGGCATTATTGCCATTGACATTGACATCATCACCGGTTGAGCTTTAGACCATGCCTGGCCAACAGTGAAAGATAAACCTAAGAACTCTAGTGGAGCAGATATTTGTTTTGTTCTTGTTGAATTTTATAAGTACCAATATACTGCAGTTACCACTCCTTTGGCATCCTGCCTCTGCGTCGGCTGCGACTGCTTTGATATTCTCTAACGGTGCTATGTGCATTGCCGGATCAGCATGTACAGTACAAAAAGAATTCAAGAGCTCAACGATAAAATGTGATCGAATTGAGTAGCACCTCATGACCCCCAGCCCCTGCAAGGTCAAGGTATCAATGGTGAGCCCCGGAAATGAGAGCAAGGGCAACAAACCCTAGACTTTGATCAATGCACCTATACGGGGAGGGGTGTTAGTTCACACCCGTAGCAATATAAGCAATAAACTAAGCGCCGTTGTACTTGGTTTTCAGAAACCGAGCAGAGGTACTGCGTATGTCTACTCAACTTGCGCCAAATCTCTTCAGAGTTTGACAAGAGGGAAACCCTCCAGAATACGTAGCCTGCACACTGCAGATAAAATCCTGATGGAATATGGCAGTAAGATATGCATGACGGCCATAGATAAGGTTTAAATAAGGGATTAAAAAAAAAAAAAAAAAAGGAGGAAAACGAGCGTTTTTCCTCAAAAGGCAAGTTGCTTTACAGGAATTGTAGAGCTGCGTCAGGGGGATGCTGAAAGATGAGTCGTGTCATTGGAACATCTCTGAGATAATCGTGACAAATATCCTATGGTAAAATCATTTGAATTGAGCCTGGGGGTTTCGTTTTCTTTCTTGCTTTCTTTTTCTTTTTCTTTTTTTTTTTTTTTCCTTTTTTTCCTTTTTTTAGTTTTTTGTTTTTTGGGGGGGGGGTGGGCGGTTAGTTATTTCGGTTGGAATGTCATTCATTGGTTGGTCGGCAGCCTTGGGGGGTTGTGGAAGGAAAATGGCGGTTCAGAAGAGTTTCTTTGTACTTTTATTTCCTCTCCTTTTTTTATTTTCTTGACATCTTTTATCCGGTTTGCCCGTACTTGACATCCGCAGATTGTAGACGATGCATTGCCAGATGGAAGGGGGTGTTAAAAGAGCAAACAAAGAGCCATACGGACTGTTGGACCCGCTCCCGAACACTGGAGAAGGGTTCTTGATTCAATGAAATATTTTGGCCATGGATAACCGATGGGGAATTGGAAGATGGGATTCAGTCTTCCCCATATTTCCGACAGGATTTTTTTTCTCAGCTAGCAATGCAATCAATGAATGGTGAAAGCAGGAATCGGGTCCGAATTTTTTCATTATGTTTTTTTTTTTTTTTTTTTTTTTTTTTTTTTTTTTTTTTTTTAAACCATGTAATCGCAATTGCAAGTGATATCGCATTTCTGTTCCGGCTCCATGACGTATCTCTTGAATTTCCATCTCTGCTAACCTCCTTCCCAGACTTCCTTCGAACTTCCATAGTATCTTTCTCCAGATCGTCCACACAATGTCAATACCTGGTTGTCCCGGTTAATCTGTAGACTTTCTCCTCCTACGGGTCCCCTATGAATGATAACAACGGACAACGGGTTTAATCACCCCCAGCGTCCGCGAACTAGAGCCAATCAACTAGCAACACCTGCAAGTGCTCTGTTCTGTCCAAGTTCTTAGGCTTAGGAGCGGAGCAGCTAGAGCCCCAGCGTGGAAAAGAAAAAGAAACGAAAAGAAAGCACAAGAAAAAGAAGCATGTTGGGTGGATGGATCGCGCATCGCATGAATGCATGCATGCCATGCCATGGGTCATTCCCATGCTTGCTTGAAAGAGTTGACATTCTGCCCGAGATCGGGTTTTGGCTAGTTAGTGCATCAAGTCGTCAAGTTGGCCCACGGGAGGAGGAAACGGATAGAAGCTGTTCCAGAATATCAGAACAAAACGTGATTGCTGTTGGGGGGTTTTGGATTGGTTCGTCCCCTCTACTACCCGCATGGCGCTGGTGTGAGAGAGCTCTTTTGCCCCAGTGGCCTAACAATTGCAAATGGCGTCTGCCAAGGCTCAGACGCCTTGTGGGGGTCGCTTGCTTGGCCTTGGCGCTTCGAAGAATTTTCGGTGGGCTTCATTGGTATTCCCTCGTTTATTTTCTTATTATTAGTATATTCCCCCGCTTCAGCGTTTCCCCATTCCCTGTTATCCTCGGCTAGTAGAGGTCTGATTGTGTATGAAGCATTCGATTACATCCTGTTGGGGGGATTGGGTTGGGTGATTCGTACTCTCTATACCACCATGGCGCTGGTGGTGATTGAGCTCTTTTGCCCTAGTGGCCTAATACATCCATCTTTCGTTGGTTTTACAGATTACCTGAACCTGATAATGTCGATGATTTATCACTGATCATCCCTGTTAGTGGGTACTACGGCTATGTAAGAGGGTTGAACCTGTGGGTCGGGCAGCTGAGGCATATATGTGCGGTGCGCTAGTCCGTGATAGGCAGCCTAGGGCCAACAGAACCTTGGTTGTATCTAGTGGCGAGCTAATAATGGATGTGTGTGGGTCACGTGGGACAGGGCTTGTGTGAGTAGCTCCAATAGGCTACCCTATCACGTCCCCCCCAACATATTCCAAGGTTCCAAGGTTGTGTTGCTCTCGCGTACTCCGTAGTTAGTAAAGAGAACAACGTTATCCTCCCACAATCCCTTTCCCCCATGCTAGGCTGATTTATTCTTCGTTTCGTTTTTCTCGCGCAGGGACAATCAATGATCCGCACGTGGCTACGCACCAGTCAGAAAGGAGTTAGCAACAGCGGAAACAGCACACAAGAAGAGCCTTGCAAGGTGGAATTCCGAGGAGGGGACAGAGAAAAAGATGCGTGTCCAGCCGAATCCGGATTAACCTGTTGAAACAACGAGCTTTATGAGCGAATTTCCCCGGCAAAAATAAAATCTAGATGTCCCATGACGTTTGTGGAGCGAGGAAGGGCACCGGAGGGATATCAGGGATATTCATTTTGGAGCGGGGTGGTTGATGATCGGATGAAACCAATATGTCTGTTCCTACAGCACAAGTAAACTTGGGTTATTATTGCTATTACAACTCTTGTGTCTGAACTCATGTACCGTACGCAGGTACAGTGCAACAGTGCGTGTTTTGAGGTTTGTGCAATCATGAACTGGTCAAGATGGTGATCAGACCTCAGTTGCCTCCACGGACCCCCATGCGTCTCTGTACTGTAATACCGCTTCCAACCACCACACACCCCCGCGCGCATGCGCTCCTCCGTAATATCTAAGGATTGCCAAGAGCGCGGCGAGACGCGGCAATCAGGTAGGTAACGACTGGGCGGCGGGATTGCGGAGTCGCACAGCCTCCAAAATGAATGCTTATTGATATTGTTGTTGGCAAGCACACATCAATTTCCCTTTTCCGGAAGCATGATCTGTCAGGAGATTAGTGAAAAACATACAATAAGTTAATATACAAAAACGTCGTTCTTCTCATGCCCGTGCTTCCGTAGTCCGTCTGTTCCGTGCTGTCGGTTTTCCAGGCGTCTCCAGACATCCCCCGGTCTCACCCTTCATCCCCAGCTCCACCTGCGCGCTAGCCCGCGCCAAGTATTCCTCTCCAGGGATGAGTGGCCTCAGTGTAACCTTAGATGGGCATCAGTGGCCAATAGTGGGTAAGGGGGCCACACCCAGCGGAGACGACGTGTTTTCATGGTTGGGAAGGAGAGGAGCAGTCACTGAGCACGGTGAGCTGCCCAGCGAAACAAAAAAGAAAAGCACTCATGAATTGCCTAGGAGTACTTTCTGGACTGCTGTTCGCAAAATGTGGGCAATGCTCCTCGGTGGGAGGGCCGGGAGGGACTCGTTGAAGGGTCTTCGTCTTCTCTTTCGTTTTCTTTTTTTCTCAGCTGTGGCTTGGGTTTCGGGGCGATGAGAACAAATAGAGTGGAACTGAGCATAAAGTTATCGATTTCCCAAACCCAAACCATGTTCCAATGACGAATCGAACCCTGGGAGGCGAATGTTGGAATTTTGTGCCTCGGGTGGCCAAGCAGGGCCAAGCCTTTTCCCGTTGTGGTTTATTTTTATATAACTCCCCACCTTGTCCCTCAACTTCCTCCACTCCTCCTGTTTTCCTCTCTTGTTCCCATCTCGCGTCTCCAGTCTCCGTCCATCACTTTGCCCGGTGATTCACCTGTCTAGGAGAATCGCAGGCTGATTACGGAATTTTCGGGACTGATAGTTGCCACTGTTCTGTGCCCTCGTATACTTGGGATTTGTCCTCATCTCTAAGAATCACAGCTTAAACAACTCTGCTTTCTATCCGTGTCTGTCTAGTTGAGAAAAATAGTCAAGAAAATATAAGAGTACGGAAAAATCATTGTCATCATCATCATCATCTGTCTTGACAGGCCCTCTCCTCTCCAAATGAGACCCGCCTGCTATTCCTCCGTCGCTGTTCGCTCGCTTTGCATTGCTCCCTAACATTTGCTGGTTTCCTATCACCATCAATAAACTCACCACTACCAATATCACTGCCATATATTGAGTATTGCAACAAAGTCTCGATTCTACCATCATCATCATGGAGAAATCCGAGAAGCTCGCTACCCAAACAAACAGCGAGTCAAACTCGAGCACGGGTTCCCAGGAGGTCCACCTCTCTCTCCCCGCTCATAGCCTACCCTATGACGCCGTTATCCGCGAACTAAGAACTGACCCCGAAGATGGCCTCTCGACGGGAGAAGCTAAGCGCCGTCTGGACATCTATGGCCCTAACATGCTCGACGGCGGCGAGGAGGTCTCCATCGTGAAGATTCTCGTGCGCCAGGTGGCTAACGCAATGATGCTAGTTAAGCGGCCCACTTCCTTTACCCCTTTCCCCCACCGTTGATTGCATGGAGCGTTGTTTGTCTGATCCAATGGCATGTTGCCATCCTTTGTAACAGGTCCTTATCATGGCCATGGCAGTCAGTTTTGGCATTCAATCTTGGATTGAAGGTGGCGTCGTCGCTGCCGTTATCATCCTCAATATCATTGTTGGTTTCTTCCAGGAATACGCTGCGGAGAAGACGATGGATTCTCTGCGTTCCTTGAGCTCCCCTACGGGTAATGTTTCGCGGGAGGGAACTACCTCCACCATCCCGTCTCTTGAGATCGTTCCTGGTGACATGGTTGAACTCAGGACTGGTGACACAGTCCCTGCAGATATAAGGTGAGATTACCTTGATATAATTTCATACTACCCTATAGATTGTACTAGAAACGTAAGACTAATGAATTTTATATATGTATATTTCTTGATTCGTGAAACAGACTTGTAGAAGCGGTTAACTTCGAAACTGATGAAGCTCTACTTACCGGCGAATCTCTCCCCGTGCAAAAGGATGCAGACCAGACCTTTAAAGAGGATACCGGCCCGGGCGATCGCCTGAATATTGCCTACAGCTCCTCAACTGTGACCAGAGGCCGTGCTCGCGGTGTTGTCGTATCTACCGGCATGAGGACTGAAATTGGGTCTATCGCTGCTGCCCTCCGCGCAACTGATTCAAAAATTCGTCCTGTCAAGCGTACCCCTGAAGGTGAAACCAAAAAGCGCTGGTACTTGCAGGCATGGGCTTTGACCGGCACCGATGCCGTCGGCCGATTCCTCGGCGTCAACGTCGGAACTCCGTTGCAGCGAAAGCTCTCCAAGCTGGCTCTGATTCTGTTCGGAGTGGCCGTCTTATTTGCTATCATTGTTATGGCTGCAAACAAGTTCAGCAGCAAAAACGAAGTTATCATTTATGCTGTCGCTACCGGTCTCAGTATGATTCCCGCATGTTTGGTTGTCGTCTTGACAATTACGATGGCTGTTGGTACCAAACGGATGGTCGAAAGACACGTCATTGTTCGCAAACTTGACTCGCTCGAAGCATTGGGTGCCGTCACCAACATTTGCTCAGATAAGACTGGAACATTAACCCAAGGTAAAATGGTGGCGAAGAAGGCATGGATTCCGTCTCGCGGGACATACTCTATTGGAACCTCAAATGAACCGTTTAACCCGCACGCTGGGGCTATGGGCTTCGAGGCGCGGCCTCCTGTGGAAGCAGCAATCAACGACGAACCGACTGAAGTCACCTCGCCCGAGGACCTTCTCAGAGACAACGACGATCTTGTACAGTATCTGGATATCGCGTCCATGGCCAACCTTGCTCACGTTTACAAGTCGGAGCATGGTGAATGGCATGCCCGTGGCGAACCTACAGAAATCGCCATCCAGGTCTTCGCATCCCGCTTCAACTGGAACAAGGACAGGTGGACTAAAGGTACGGACGCGCAGTGGCACCAGAAAGCTGAATTCCCTTTCGATTCGAGCATCAAAAAGATGTCTGTTATTTTCGAAAACCTGAAAGATAGCCGCCAGATGGTATTCACGAAGGGTGCTGTCGAACGGGTTCTTGAGGCGTGCACTTCCATCGTTTGGAAAGAGGGCGAAGGACGCGTCCCATTGACCGAGGAACATACCTCTCGGATCCTTGCGAATATGGAGGTCATTGCCGCTCAGGGACTGCGCGTTTTGGCTTTAGCCGGACGGGAATACAAACCCTCCCAGCTGGAGGACGGCGATTACAATCGTGAAGACATTGAAAGGGAATTGGTTTTCCGGGGTTTGATTGGCCTGTACGATCCCCCTCGCCCCGAAACCGCGGGTTCGATCGAAGAATGTTTCCGCGCTGGGATCTCCGTCCACATGGTCACAGGAGATCACCCTGGTACCGCACGCGCCATTGCTGCTCAAGTTGGCATCATCCCGTCTGATATGAGCAAGGTGGCGAAGGACGTCGCCGACGCTATGGTCATGACGGCCGGCCAATTCGACAAACTCACTGATGACGAAGTCGATGCCCTGCCCACTCTACCACTGGTCATTGCCCGATGCGCCCCAAATACCAAGGTCCGCATGATCCAAGCCCTCCATCGACGCGGCCGCTTCTGCGCCATGACAGGCGACGGAGTCAATGACTCGCCGTCCCTGAAGCACGCCGATGTTGGAATTGCCATGGGCGAATCTGGCTCCGACGTCGCCAAGGATGCATCTGATATCGTTCTGACCGACGACAATTTCGCCTCGATCCTCAACGCCATCGAGGAAGGCCGCCGTATCTTCGACAATATCCAGAAATTCGTCCTGCATCTACTGGCCGAGAACATTGCGCAGGCCTGTACGTTGCTGATCGGGCTGGCTTTCAAGGATGTCGATATGCAGTCTGTGTTTCCCTTGGCGCCCGTTGAGATTCTCTGGATCATCATGATTACGTCTGGAATGCCTGATATGGGTCTTGGTATGGAAATTGCCGCTCCGGATATCATGGATCGTCCACCACAAAGTGTACGTTTCTTCACCCCTCCCAAATTCTACTCTTCCTGCAGAGTATCTACTTACCTTTCTTTTCTTTTCTTTTCTTTTCTTTGCTTTCCTTTTCCTTTTTTTCTTTTTTACGGCATGTTTTTCTAACCAAAGAAAAACAAAATTCTGTAATACAGAAACAAGGTATCTTCACTTGGGAAATCATCATCGACATACTCGCCTACGGCCTCTGGATGTCCGCCCTCTGCCTCGCCTCCTTCACCCTGGTCGTGTACGGGTTCGGCGACGGCAACCTCGGCCGCAGCTGCAACACTAGGTACTCAGAGCAATGCGATACCGTCTTCCGCGCGCGCGCCACGACCTTCGTATGCTTGACGTGGTTCGCGCTCTTCCTCGCGTGGGAGATGGTCAACATGCGCCGCAGCTTCTTCCGCATGCAGCCCAAGTCCAAGAAGTACTTCACGCAGTGGATGCACGATGTGTGGCGAAACCAGTTCCTCTTCTGGGCCATCATGGCCGGTTTCATCACCATCTTCCCGCTGCTGTACATCCCCGTCATCAACACAGTCGTGTTCAAGCACAAGGGCATCACGTGGGAGTGGGGGATTGTCTTTATCGAGGCGATGTTGTTCTTTGCTGGCGTCGAGGCGTGGAAGTTGTGGAAGCGCATCTACTTCCGCCGCAAGGATCGGAAGGGTAAAGGTCAAGTCTTCGTCGGGCCGATATGCTGGATTATTGATAGTGAGCAGTAGAAACTGACTTCGGCGTGGTGGTGGGGGAAGTTGCCCAGTTTGAGATTGCTGGGCGGGTCGGCTTCAACCACTCACTCTTTCACACCCTTGGGCTCAGCATTTAGCATTTCAGTATCGCTTCTCACCCACTCCATTCGATCAAGTTCTGAAATAATGTCGAAGAAATTGCATCCCATGGGGGGATCCCGGAAAAAAAAAAAAAAAAAAAAAAAAAAAAAAAAAAGAGAGAGAGAGAGAGAGAGAGAGAGACAGAGAGAGATAGCAAACAAAATCACTGGTCGTGCGATGCGGCTCCGACAAAGTTCAACCTGACTGCGGGGGGGGGGTTTTTTCCTTTTAATCTAGGTAAGTAGGGCAAAGAAAAAGGGAGAAAGAAGAACAAAAAAAAAAGTACTTAAGAATTAACAAGAAGAGAGAGAGAAGGGAAGGTAAGGAATGAGATTGGTTAAAATTGGAAAATACAGAGGACGATTTTGGCGTGAAAGTTTGGCGACTGCCGGGGAGGGAACCATGTCTGGCCAGGCAGGCGCGGGTATGATAACTCATTCCCCCACGTCTCCAGACTGTTGGAATCTCCAGGGGCAAGACCCTTTTCTTTTCAATGAGGATCAGAACTAATGCGTATTCTTACTATGGAAATCGCATGAGCCAGAAGAGCGTCTCCTCCTTTTTGTTTTTGGCTATCAATAAATAGGTTTTATTTTATTTATATATGGTTAGATAGTGAAGAAAACAAAACAAAATTGCCCCTGTTTTTCATTTATTTAGTGACAGCTAGCTTATTGATGTACTTTGCAGCTTGTTGGATGCGTGAGATGCAATTGCGCTAGTCTGTACTCCGTAAATAGGAATCGACAAGCAGGTCCCTGTTTGGGCTAAGCTTCAGCCACGAAGAAGCAGCGCAGTTGGTTCTTCAGTACGGAGTAGTTATGTATGATTGTATGTATATAACGTCCCAGAGGGAGCGGGCGCTGCCTGCTCCCCGGGGGCCTCCCGAAGGGCATGGGGACGTGCGAAGCTGGAGAGATCTCTATATACACAGTGGAAAATCGTAGTTATGGAAGAACATTCTCGCAAAACTTAAAGCATCTACGAACCCGTTCACGGAAAGGCCTCCAAACAACATGAGAAAGTCCAGCGCAAAGAAAAGATATCGTTCTGGGTCTGGACATTAGGAAGAAGTTCTCTGATCTTGTGGTTGCCAGCAGCGTCCGTATCGAATCCGGATCGGGTTGTTCGGTGTTTTAAGGCGCCTGCTTTGCCTGCTTTGCCAGCCTGTCTGCTTCTAAGAACCCTTTCCTGGCACTCCGACGTGGAGCTGGAATCCAATGAAGCTGCAACTTCCTCCGGAGCCCGTCGAGCGCTCGTATGGCTTCAGCGAGGATATACTGGCCGTTCTAGCGGGGACTGGTCTAACTAAGGATTTCATAAATATATCGCTTGGACGGCAGCTTGGTTGTCAGTTGGAAAAAACTTGTGGCTTCTCTTTGATGGAGCGTATCATCCTTAGAGCTCTGCCGCAGCCCTGAGAATATGTTTTCTTTCCTTATCCTGTTATAAATCGCCCTTCAGCAGGTGTGCGGTCACGATATGAACTTCAATAAACATGTCGTTTATTACCACCATGTCTTGACACCCATCTAGTCTGCCGCTCAAGTCCTGCATGTTTGAGCTTTGTTGTAGCATTTTCCTTCGCCGCGTCCTTTAGACAACTCTGCATCTCTACAGACACAGACAGACTATCTGTAAGGGTTTTAGTTAACCACTAGTTAGTTGGTTATTTATAATAATGACCTTATATTGTTCTGTCTGCAAGCCAGCTCCCACTAGCTGGGCTAGCTTTCTTCACAATTGACGATTTACATTCGCCCTTCTTTCTCTCAGCCCAGGTTAATAATGTGCCATGCTTAACTATACATAGATATTGAGTTACATAGATATTGATATGGAATGTTTCGGGTTACAGTTGAACGTGGTGCCAAAAAGATCTCCTGTCCGAGTTAAGCGTACTTGCGTAAAACAATGTGACGAAAGCATCAACGAACGTTGAGGGTCTCTATCAGATCTTTTGGAACAAGGGGGTCGAAATGGCCAAAGCGATGGAAAAGGATTTCGGAACATCCCAACGAAACCCAAAGGCCATTAGGATTGCTGGTTTGGCAACAGCGTACTTCTCCGGATGTTATCGGCCTTGCTGGAAATGGGCTATGATTTCAACGCAATCCTGAACCCGACAAGCAGGCTTATTATTGAATGTAGAAAAATTTTTCCCATCACTACCAGCGTTCACTTTGTTTGTCTAGTTTTTTCCTCTCTTATTAGCCCAAGAACTTTTTTCACCCGTTTACCAATAAAACACAAATCGCGATGTTCGAGAAGGTGTTCAATACGTCCTTAACTTCTGCGAACGCCTTCTCCAGAATAAGCAGCAGAGGATAGAGAAGAAAGAGGCCGAGCACATAATAAATATAGTTTCTGTTGCGATGGAAAATGGGGAGAATTTACCAACCGGGAACTTGTTGACCAAATCATGACTTTTCTTTCTGCTGGGCACGAGACAACATCCTCTGCTTTTCAACTTGTTGTTTATGGTCCTCTGCAAGCATCCTGAGATCCAAACCCGGCTTCGAGAAGAAGTTCGGTCCTCCCCGCCATCCATCTCACTTGAACTTCCCACCACCGCCTATCTCTGCCTCCCTCATTGACTTTCTCCCCTACCTACATGCGGTTTGTAATGAAACACTCCGCTTCTACCCCCCTTTGTCTATGATACAACGTGAGGCAGTCCGAAACACAGTGCTATTTGACACGTTCATTCCAAAGGGAACAGGTATTGTTATTTCGCCCGCAGTCACGAACCACGACCCCGAGCTATGGAGACCGGATGCGGGGATATTCAATCCGGAGCGCTGGATGGGGGTCCCGTCAATGCAAATTCAGGCGGCGCAACTAACAACTATGCATTTCTAACATTTTCCATGGCCCGCGAAGCTGTATTGGAGCATCGTTCGCACAGGCAGAGTTGGCCTGCTTGGTGGGTGGCGATCATGGTTGGGGAGATTTGAAATGGGGCTTTTGGATCCGGGGAAGGAGCTCAAGTTGAAGCACGGGGCTTTCGGTGTGCCGGAGGATGGGGACGTCGTTAAGCTGAAATTGTGGAAGGGGGTGGAGTTCGGGATCATACGACAGAGCTTTATATCATGGAGTGTCTGAGCCGAGGAATTTACAGAAATAAAATGATGTAAAATGCTGTATGCATCACTCTGTATATTCTCAATCTTTTTTTTTTCTTTCAATGTGGACGTTTGGTGCAAAGAGCCAGATATCAACGGTGCCAAGCGCATCTCACTACCTCCCATTATCAACACTGCCCTTATTCAGCTCACTTCGGGCCAGAATGGGAAAAAAAGCAAGGGAACTGTTGTGCCAGAACGGATGAATTTTTGCCTTGGGATACGCTAGGATGCATCCCAACATCACCCATGGCTCAAGGAAATCGCCCATATCCGCTAGAACTGGGCGAATGCAGGGACTATGATGGATCCCTGAAAGAAACTAAGCCGACTTGCGACTTTGGCCTTAGCAAGGGATGTTGAGATTGGTTTATTATCCCTGCTATTTCTATAAACGCCAGGTTCACCCCGGCGAAGATAACTGCGGCAGCACACGGTCATAGACAGAGTGAGACTGCTACACGCCAAGAAATGGCTAAGCCTTGCAGCTTGTGAGATGGGTGTCACATATATTGATCGTTCACCAGGAAGGTTGGTTCATTGTTAGTATCCAGCGGGCGCAGCACAGGCTTAAATAGGTGTAGGTCACGTGGCATTATAGTGAGCGATAGGGATGGCAGCATATCGTTTATTCTTTGGATTTACTTTTAATCGTATTGGTATTTTGGTGCTTCTCAAAGTGCTTGTGCCCGCTATACCACTTTCTCTCGCCCTTGAGCAGGCACGGTTGAATTCTGTTTCCGTTGTGTTCAGCCGCAGTATCCCACTTTTAGCGAGACGATTTTCGCTCCTGATTTTCACTCCTGATCTCCACATGACCATCTTCCGTTTTGACTGTAGAGGTTTCCAGGCAAAGAGAGCTGGCGAAAGCGGTACTGAACTGCGAGATCAAGATCGAGAATGACCTCACATTTGTGGCTTATTTGTACGGGTTAGACACTCAAACACGTCCCTTGATGAGGGAGATGCTTAGGGAGTTGAAAGAGTTTAGTTCACACGCAACCGGTAGGCAGAGGTGACACGAGAGGCCAGATAAGCCTCTGGATGCGGCCAAGGCTTTATTGCAAGACCCGTACATGTACCCACAGAGGACGCGCCTGGGGAGCACCAATTTGCACACAGGGGGACCAACCAGAGACCGTTGGGGTTTCTATATGGACGCTCAAGGCTCAGGATCAGTAGAATGAGGACCAGCAAGCGGTCTGGGATGAGGAACACGCTCTGGTTTGCTTTTCTGCATAGGCTTCTTCGAGGCTATCTTCGAGGCTATGTGGGTACGCAGCCCAGAGTAAAATCGTTCAAAGCGAGCCCTTGGTGGACCAGCGACGAGTCAGCGACCAAAAGGCTGGTGATAAAACGGAACATCTGTTGTAATCATTAAAAGTGGTTGTTATTATTATTAAAGGATCTAGCTGCTACGTCCACGGGTGTGTGTGCAATATTCCAAGGTTCGGCAGGGCGCCTGAATGTCACGTGGAGGCGGCGACCGCGGTCGGACAGGATCCAACAACATCGGAGCCAGCAATGGATCCGATGTAATAGGACGAGGGGAGAATAGGAGTAAGAATGGAAGCAGAGAGTAAGGGAAGAAGGGGGGAAAAGGTTGAATAACCAAGCAGACATGGGCACATTCTGCTGATTTGAATTCTCACACCTTTGAACTAAACCTACCCCTGAATCCTGGCGTCATCCATTGGTAGCTAGCTAGCTATTTATGGATGGATTTATTTAGGCAGAATTCGGAGGAAGCAAGTTACAGCGAAGTTAGCTCAGAGATGGAGCAGGTAAGAAGTTGAAAGACAAACAGGGAGGAAAAAAAGCTGAAAGGAATCATTCTTTTTTTTTTTTTTTTCTGTGTACAGTTGATTATTATATCATCATACTAAATTGTCTATTGAAGACACCTTTGTTCTTCCATTCCTTTGTATTGCTTCTCTATTCTTTATGTACTTACTATCCAATAGCTTATTTATTAAAATCATTTCTTACTGACTGTTTAATACTTCGAAGTGACGTCGCATCTGCTGTGGCTGGGTGTTTATTTTCTCTTCGACCTCCCTTTTTTTTCGGCCAGCTATCCCCAGCTCCGGATTGTCGGTCATATTGGAATAATCCTCTGCAGAGTGAGTGAGTGAGTGAGTGAGTATATGAGTGAGTTGACTCTCGTCCCTGCACCATTTCCACGTCAAATCCATGCATTTCTGCAAAATAAACAGCAGCCTTCCTTGACTCTTGCCTGCCGCCGAGATCTGTGTCTTTATTTACTCACGGATATATCTTCATGTCTGCATCCCGCCAGACACGCGGTCTGCGTTTGTTTGCTGACCCCGAATTGTTGTTTGCCGCAGCTTTGTTGTTTGTTTGAAGACTCTCTCGCGGCTTCTCCTGCGTACAACCAAACATCCGCACGCTGCCACTCGACCACACTCCTTGTCCTCCTCGCATCCCCGCATCACCACCTGCATTGCTCCACCGCTAGCCTCCCTCGCCAATAAGCAAATTACGGGAATTGTTCCAGTTCGCAGTCGCCTGCGTCTTAAGTCAGAAGTAGCCCCCGCGTTACAAGCCCCGGTCGAGCTTGGTTCCGACACCTCCGCAATCCTCTTTTGCTCCGCTGTTTTACAGCAGCTCAGGCCCTCCGGGGAGGGATCATCTGCTTTTTTTTTTTTTTTTCCCTACAGCAATGAGTATGCGCACGAGACGGCAAAAGGCCACGACATCAGGCGGAGGTTTAACGCCACCTACGCTTGACGACGAGGTGGAAGATACCATGGCCACCGCCAATGGCTCTGTGCACAAGAATAATAATACTTCCCACACCACCTCCTCCTCTGCCTCCAAGCGGAGACGATCCCGCTCCCCTGCTGTCCCAGCCGAACACAATGAGAATATATTTCTCTTTTACCCTAATATAATCGGTGGGTTCTTGGCACTTCTGGCTCTGCGTTCCGTTTTCTTAGAACCTTTTGGCTTCCGCTCCCGAATGCTAACCATCTTCCCCTGCCTATCTTCTTTTTTGATGCAGGTTACTTCCGCGTTTTCCTTGCAATCGCTTCCCTCTATTATATGCCCCTTCACCCACGAACCTGCTCTCTCCTCTACAGCATATCGTGTCTCCTCGATGCCCTGGACGGCGTAGCAGCTCGCCACTTCAACCAGTCCACCACCTTTGGAGCGGTGCTGGATATGGTGACAGATCGATGCACCACGGCTTGTCTGTTAGTGTTCCTGAGCTCCGCATGGCCGCGATGGGCGATTCTCTTCCAAGGCCTGATCAGCCTCGACCTGGCCAGCCACTACATGCATATGTATGCGACGTTGACAATGGGTGGTTCGGGCCAAAGCCACAAGAAAGTCGATTCGAGCAGGAGCTGGATTCTGTACCAGTACTATAATAGCAAGGTGAGAGCTATCTATCTCAACAATACCATTACCTACGACATCGCCATTAGCTGACATTGTTGTGTGCCCACATTCGGCCAAAAAAAAATGAAATAAAAAGACCGTCCTCTTCGTCTTCTGCCTCTTCAACGAACTCTTCTTCATTGGCCTCTACCTCCTTTCCTTCTCCTCGCCAATCCTATCTCCCTCCCTCCTCCAACCTGTTGGCGGGGAAGGACTAGGCGCTGCTTCAGCGCAGCCAGGATCACCAGCTGTCGCTCCATTATCTAGCCTCTTCTCTAGTCCCTGGAGCGCCGGCGCCCTTGAGCTCGCCCGCGCGAACAAGATGGACAGCTTCTGGCCATGGGTCATCACAGGCATTTCCGCGCCGATCATGGCGGGCAAACAATTCATCAATGTTGTGCAGATGGTTAAGGCAAGCCGGTGGCTGGCTGAGGGGGATCTGATGAGGAGGAAGGAGCAGCAACGGCAACAAAGGTTGTCCACGGCTAAGAAGCGGTGATGATACAAAGGCAGAGGATTTATTTCTGTGTCGGTCTTCGCTGCTTTTGGTCAGTGGAATCGATGAAATCGAAATCGAAAGAGAATTTCGGATAACATTTTGAGCAGTCGATGGAAAATCCCCGCTTTTTTGATCATTATTTTCTTCTAAGGTATCCATCCACACGAGGACAGAGACAGCATGGGCTCAGCTCAGTTTCCATTCACCATTCTGTATTTTTTTTTAAAAAAATGTTCTTTTCTGCCTTATATTCTCCTTCTAAGGTAGGGACATTTGCAAACTGGTGAGGGAATCGATAAACAACAGAGTGACTTGTATAAGCCAATATATCGTTTCTCTTCAGTATTCTTTTTTTCTCGCCCCCTTTCCCGCTCGATATTCCTTTGGTGGATCGGATGGATGGATGCAAGGATTGATTGATTTCGATTTAAACATTCGCTTTTCTTTTATATTCATTTTCTCCTTTCACCATTTCTTTCCTTTTTTTGTTTTCTCTTTTATTCCTTCTTCTTATTATTATTACTACAATTACTACTGTTTCTTTCTCTCCTTTTCTTCTCTCCTGATTCTTTGACCTTTGTCCATTTCTACTATTATTTCTACTTATTGCCATAACATTCAGAACTCTGTTTTTTAGTTATACCTTCTAGTATTATTATCCTCTCACCCTCATTTTTTACCTCCGTCTTATCAATTTTTTTTCCCCCACGCTTTGATGTTGTTTCTACGTTTTTTTTTTTTTATTTTATTTTTTTTTCCCTTTCTGATTTTTGTAAATTGCCACGCCGTAGAAGATATCCCTGTACTCTTTTCCTTTTACATTTATAATTTTCAAATATAATCAGTAACTAATTTCCGTGAGTCGATTTACTTTTGTAGTTGTTAGCCTTAACAAAGTAGCCGCGTCAAAGAGCCTCTCCACGTGATTGACGTCTGTTGCTCTTTCTTAACCGCGCGCCAATTCTCCGCAATAAAACTTTCGTTGAACGCCACATTTATACACCGCGGGGAATTTCTTTCTGAGCTTCCAGATTACTCCCGATGACCTTGTATCTGTGACTAATTCCCCGTCGCCAATGCCCCGCCACGGCCTTCGACGGGGCGTCGGTGGCCACTCCGCTTTCCCGAGTGAAGATGGAGCTTCCGCCTCAACTCCATCAAATGACCGACCCCACCGCCATCCCAACTTCGAGCCTCCGGTTCCTGCCCGGAACCCGCGCGCGGAAATATTTCCTGCTAACGATGGGCATCCTCGTCTGCATAATTTACCCATTGGTGGCGACCCTGACCTCGCAGATACGGAGGAGGACCTAGGGGACAGTGGGGAGGAGCGTGATGACGAAGATGAAGATGATATCGATATTGACATCGAGGATGAGGAGGGTGATGATGAGGAATTGAGGCATGAGGAGGGCGAGGTAGAGATGGAGGGTCAAGAATATGATGATTACGATGGTATTTTTTTTTTTTTCGGGCTCTGTAAATCCTTTGCATTTAAAGTTTTGTTTTTGTCTTTTTTTTTTTTTTTTTTTTTTTTCTTTTTTTATTTTTCCCTTTCTGTAGGGCGCGATTTTAACAATGCTCCGCAGAAAGGCACACCGCTCCCCCCATCCCCGCCAACCTGCGCGAGATCTCCTCTCTAGCTTCCTGGACAGTATCAACGCATAAACCAGGCTGCGGCATCGCAGCCCTCCGCCCACCCGTCCCCCTCCCAGTTCTGGCAATCCGACGGGCCCCAGCCACACACGCTCACGCTGCATTTTTTCAAACGCGTCGCCATCGTCCGCATCCGCGTGTATCTCGACTTCGAACTCGATGAGAGTTACACACCTACCAAAATGATATTCCTGGCTGGCATGGGCGGTAACGATCTCGTGGAGTTCGCGACATGGCAGGGAGAAGCGCCTACGGGGTGGGTGGATATCGACCTGCAAGGGGCTGGGGGACGGCATGAGAAGGTGGGACGGCGGGGGAGCAAGAGTCGTCAGAGGAGAGGTAGCAGGAGGAAGGGAAATCTCAGCGGAGAGAAAGGAGAGATGGGAGCGAGATCGGGCGCGGGGACAGGGGTTTCTGTCAGCCAAGGACACGAGGCCCATCCTGACGATGAAATACTCGATGATGGGTCAAATGGCAATAGCAGCCCAAAGACTGATTATGAAGATGGTGATGGTGACGGCGACTACCATGACGACGACTATGATGATATTACCGACATGGACCCATCGTCCGGTAACGTCCTCAAAGCCATGGTAATCCAAGTCCGCATCAGCGAAAACCACCAAAACGGCAAAGACACGCATGTCCGCGGATTCCAAGTGTTTGCGCGTGATGATCGCCGCCTTGCTCGAGAAAGACATGAGGGCGCACGCAAGTCTCTCAAGCCCCACGGTGCAACTGGTGCCGATGCTGCTACAGATGCGAGGAATGTTAGGGCTGGTTCGTCTATGCCGGTTGATCAAGGCGGGGGCGCTGCGGGCGATGACGAAGTGTTTGGTCCGGCGTTTGATGAGGATGATTGGATGGGCGAGATGGAGATTCGGTAGTGGTCTTGGGATTCAGAGGCAGGTTCGAGGAGTTTTTGCGTGTGTCTGAATCGTGACTTGGGTTATACGTTACTGTGTGTATACCTAATCCGATTGTTTTCACTTCTGTTTCATTTATTTATTGCTTGTTTCCTGCGCATTTCCTGGCGAATGAGGAGAAACGGGGATTATACATAAACTTGGAGTTTTCCAGGTTTTCTAGAGGGCGTTCAGGAGGATTTGTTTTCGTTTCTTTTCTCGTTCCTTTTTGTTCGGCTGCAGTTGTGCATAAATACCCTTGAAGTATTTCTCTTATTTCCTGACCTTCACGACGGGTATGAGCTCCCCCTGCTCCACACGGATGTATATACCCTGTATGGCGAATTGGCAACGAAGAAAATTGTTTGCCTCACTTCATCGTTGTTCTGACTTTGTTATTGTGCTAATCTCAAGGCTAGTTACCGCTTTTTATTTCGTTCTATATTTTTATGTACACGTGCGGCGAAATAATAATAATTCCGTTCAATAAGTAAAAATTTTCCACGCTGCACCTCAATTAAATCCTAATTTCGAAGACCCTTTCGCAGTTCCCTTTTGCCCTGGGCACATTATTGTAAACAAAATTACACAATCTCTCCTTTTCGCCTACAAAATCTTCTCCAACTCCGCAGCAACCGCATCGCCCACCTCCTTCGTAGTAGCTTTACCGCCAATATCACCCGTCCGGACACCAGACTCAATGACATTCCTCACAGCAGTCTCGATAGCGGTGGCTTCTTCAGGCCGGTTGAGGGAGTATTGCAACATCATAGCCATGGAGAGAATGGCAGCGACCGGATTGACGATGCCCTTGCCCGCGATATCCGGCGCGGAGCCGTGGATTGGTTCATAGATGCCATTGACCCTGCTCTTCCCGTCCGGAATGCCGCTCAGACTCGCACTGGGCAGCAGCCCCAACGAGCCCGGGATGACACTCGCTTCGTCGGAGATGATGTCGCCGAACAGGTTGCTCGTGACGATGATGCCATTCAACTTCCGCGGGTCCTTCACCATCAGCATCGCCGCGCTGTCGATCAGCTGATGCCCGTACTTGACCTGCGGAAACTCCTTGTCCATAACCTCCGTTACCACTTTGCGCCACAGCCTACTTGTGGCGAGTACGTTGGCCTTATCCAAGCTCCACACGGGCAGCGGCGGGTCATGCTGCAGCGCCAAGTGGCCCGCGAGACGGGCGATGCGCTCGATTTCCGCACGCGAGTATGGCTCCGTGTCAAGCGCGTGGCCATCGCCGTTGTCCTCGAGGCGATCGCCAAAGTAGATACCGCCCGTCAGCTCGCGGATGATGTTGAAGTTGACATCGCGGCATACCTCGGCCTTTAAGGGGGAGATGTCGACTAGGGAAGGCGCGGCGAAGTTACAGGGTCGCAGATTGCCGAAGGTGCCCATTTCTTTGCGGAGGCGGAGAATTCCCTGTTCTGGGCGGACGGCACCGGTGCCCCATTTCTGGATCAACTGAGTTAAGCTTTGTTTCTTTTCTGTCTCCAATACGCGGAGACAGTGTATTGGAGATAGGTGCTGCATACAGGTCCTCCTACTG
This sequence comes from Histoplasma mississippiense, assembly GCF_000149585.1. Taxonomy (NCBI): domain Eukaryota; kingdom Fungi; phylum Ascomycota; class Eurotiomycetes; order Onygenales; family Ajellomycetaceae; genus Histoplasma; species Histoplasma mississippiense. The sequence continues at coordinate 544,430 of NW_001813981.1, read as the reverse complement.
CTCCTAGGATGACAGCGTCTGCGCTTTTAGCAGCATTTAGCGCTTCGTCTGTTAGAGCTGTTCCCGCCGCATCAATGGCGGCCTATATGTCGATACAGGAATGACCCAGTTAGCCCTCTGTCAATAGCACAGTCAGGGGGAATGGTCATACTGACTCCTCCAAGCAAATGGTCGTGGAAATTGAGTTCAATGTCGGGTCTCTTCTTCTCAACGACACGGAGAGCCTGCAACAGAGTATGTAGATATGATGAGCACATGGGTCACATATTTAGTAGTCCTCGTAACTAGAACGTATCCCCAAGCTGCACATCGGTTCTAATACTTCAGGAGCGAACTGGATAAACAGGATGCCTTCTGTGCGCACCTTAATAGCTTCCGCAATCACCTATTTCACCAAATATCAATTAGTTACTGTATAGCGCATTTCTTATGCAATGACAAGCTCAAGGAGTCAATTCCCCCTACCTCTGGGCCACAATAGTCGCCAGCAAAGACGACAATGTTGTATTTCCCCATAACGAATGTTGGGGATATATAGGTGTCAAATTGTATGTCCCGCTATGGACAGGGTCGGGCGGGGGCTTCCTAGATAGATCTACTAAAACAAATGGCAATCGAGAGCAGAGATAGCTTGTCTTTGAGAAGCAATGGGCTGAGGAGCAGTAGCAGTGTGTGATACAGCCGCTGTTCGACGCTGGATGCTGCTGCTGGGAGAACAGACACAACAGCTGCCCCTCGGCCCCGCCCTCCGACATCGGGATGTCTCGTGATAGTATCCTGGGAAAATGAATGATCCAGGGACGAAAGGGCATTCATATATCTAAGTAGTTTGTCTTGTATATTTTACTATAAATTAATAGGCTATCACACTTTTTATAGTCGTTAGATATCTGTATTCCAGGATATAGAGTTGTCTGATACAAAAGATATGATTGAAGTGAAATCCGCTTAAGAGCCCGAAAAGACCCAACATAAAAAGGGACTTTGAAGCACAGAACACATGAGGATCCCCCATCACTATATCTCAATAAAAACGCATCCATAGTAACCAAATGCAATTCAAGAAAATCCCCTTATCTCCGCCGCTGCCTCGGATCCGTCGCCTCCTGCCTCCTCCACACCCTCGCCTCTTTCGTTCCCATACTCCCCAATCCCCCTTCAAGCCTCCTCTCCCAACCACCAAGCCTAATAACAAGACAAGTCGCATTGTCTCCATCAACTCCCACCTCCGTCGCAAACCCGACAACATCCCTGGCCCCCTCGTCGGGCGTCCGCGCCTCCTTGATCACATCCACCACCTCTTGATCAGACATCGCCCCGCTCACCCCGTCCGTCATCAGCACCAAGAATGAATACTCGGCTGGGCCCATCTCCACGCGCCGCAGCTCCGGTTCCGCAGAGACCCCAATGCGCTTGGATTGCATGTCTCCGAACGCGCGCGTGTTGGCAAGCCCGCTCATGCGCTCCTGGCCGAAAGAGTCCGTGACGAACGTTGCTGCGTAACGGCGTAGTCGCCTACCTTCGATCGGAGCGGATGGGTGGTGGTCTGTCGTGAGCGGGATGGCGAGGCCGGTTGCGGTGGAGCAGAGGAGGATACGGGTGTCGCCGACGTGGGAAACGATGAGCGAGGAAGGGGTCGACGGATGCCAGAATGGCATTGGACTAGGGGTGGAAATCATGGCGATACTGGCTGTGCTGCCGCCTTTGAAGCGATGGGGTCCACCAATGACAGGGTGCCGAGACCGGCTCGGGCTGTGCAGGATGTCGGCTTCGTTAAGGGGTTTTTCGGCGTGGACGAGGTCGTTGTCATCTTTCTTGGCGGCTTGGGTGGAAACGAAGTCGAAATCTGCCTTTAGAAAGGCGTATTCAAGTAGTTCTTCGATCGTAGCGCCGCCATGTGGGGATGCTGTGGTATGGTGAGAAACGGTTCTGGATGAGTGGTGCTCACCATTGTAGAAATGCGATGGGCGGAATCGCCGGTAGTAGCCCCCTACTAGATGTCTCCAGTTGAGCACCAATTCTTTTTCCAGCTCGTCGATTTTCTGCCTATTAGCCCGCTGGATAATCGGCAGGTCACCTTGGAGATGTAATGACTCTCTCTCCTTGGCGCTGTGTATTGAACCCCTACCACGATCCTCCGTTTCCCCCTTGATCCTTCCACCAGAGCTATTAAGGCCCCTCTCCGGCACTCTCTTCCCAGTCTCAACCTCTCGCTTCAAACTCGATTGCATCTCAAACGCCACAGCCGCATCCTGCACATACTCATGCAAATAATCCCTCAGAAACTCACTACACTCACTCCCACCATGTCCGTCAAACACCCCAAAGTAAAACACCTGCGGGTCCCCACTCGCACTCTCCGCCGCTTGATTCTGGTCGTCCACTTCTCCCTTCTCTTTACCCGCTCCTCCACCGGTAACAGTCGCCCCTCTAGCTGCCGCAGCCGCAGCAGACCGTGCGCCAATCGTCAACGACCGTGGAGCCCGTCGCGCAAAGGCTGGTATATCAATCACTCCGGCTTGGTATGTATCTTCGTTCGTGGGCCGTGTTCCCCGCGCAACGTTGACGCCGAAATGGTGTTTTGCGCTGCGCAGCGGGATGCGGACGACGGTTGTTTCGCGCGAGATACCGATGGGTGGCTGCACGGTGGCCGGGGATGGGCCCCGTGCGTTACTGGCAGTGTGCGGTGTCGAAGCTGACCGGGGTAGTTTGTGGTGAGGCCCTCGAGAAGCGCGGGAGTCCGGGTGTAGAGAGGAGGAGGGGAGGTGGGTTACGAAGTAGTCGTGAAAGTGACGGCTGGAGCTGCCGTAGGCTCCATCATGCTGCTGTCGTCGTTGGCTGTACTGCGGGGGCGGCTGCTGGAGCTGCTGGAGCTGAGATTGCCCCTGAAGTTGAGGTTGATGTTGTTGGTGCTCAGCATTGGTGTTGTGGTGACGACGTAGGAAAGTCGCGATGAAGCCTGGATTTGAGCGCCGTGCGGGTTAGCAGGCATCTTTTTCCAGAGCTGCCCATGCCCTCTTTTTGTAAACGAATTTCGCAAAAATGTAGGAAATGCAGGGAATATATTTAGCATTTCTAACGTACTGTAGCTATCAGTCAGCGTCCAAGCACGAACTGTCGCACGCTTTACTGCACCAGAGTTCATTTGAGCAAAGACATTGACGGCGAGGATACACGATGTAAAGATAAAGAGAGGAGATGCGGCAAGCTCGGGGACTCTTTATCAATTATCGACGGCAACAGTAATGACAACGGACACGAGTGGTGTCTGCCGGCTTCTTGAGGTGTGCCAGTGGCCAGTTTTGCTCGGAATTAAGAACTTGAAGTTGCAACGTGGTGGAGTTAAACAGTTAGCAATGTCCGACGTAACTATTTATTTGAACATTTTTAGGCAGTTAGTGAAGACGCTACATAGTCCTTTATATATCGACCTAGCCCTCAAACCTGTGTGGAAATTGAAAAAAGAAAAATTGAAGCCAAGAACAATCTGCCCAACAAACCAAGAGCCGGTTAACCTTGGCCCATGTCACAACGAAGCAACGGTATCACTGCAAGGCCTGGCTGGAGCAACAGGGGCCAATATCTCCACTCGAAGGCTACTTGGAGGATAAGAAAGCTAGAAGAGGGGGAAAAGAAACGTGGGAAGTTCGAGATCACTAAAACTGGCCATTGTTACCGGACTGTATTCTTATCCCACACGTATACAAGGAATCATGACCAAACAAGAGGATCAAACACAGAAGGCCTCGGATTACTGCAACTCGATTTCAAATGGTGCTGTACAAACATTTGCGCCAGTCAGGCTGAGCATGAAAAATCATGGCTTGATCATAACAGGGGGGAAGGCATCCAACCCAAGCGGGGGGAACAGTGAACACATTAGTCGGGGAATAGCAGCATCATCATAGATCGCTACTAGCAGCCTTGGGCTCGAAATATCAGACCTCAAAATGATAACCAGAAGAAAGAAGAGCCGAATGAAATACCTAAGCAAAGGGGTAGACCTGAAATATTAGCACACCAACGGCGAATACAAATACAGATGGAAAACTACGTCCATGTCGAATCCGTATTTGCAATGAACGAAGAGACCAATTCCTGCGACTTTGGTAGAGACAAGGAGGCATAAAATGAAAAAAGTATCGAACAAAAAACGACAGAGGAAAAAAAGAAAAAAAAAAAAAAAAAACAAATCTCCGTGCACCACAATACTCCTTTAAGACGGGACCAACTCTTCGACACATCTAAGCAGGTACTCCAAGCTGATTCCAGATCCGATCCAAGGATAAGTTGCCAAATAACACATCCATTCCACAGAACCGAAGATCTCACAGGATGGCCGACAAAATTCGAGACCCTGAAGCCCGGCCACAGCCTAATACAGCAGTAGTAGCAGCAGCAGCAGCAGTTCGTCCTACCCATTCACCGCCATCGGCGAAAGCATAACATGGCCCATATTGACAATCTGCATCGGCTCATTCATCGGTACAGAATTATTCCGAAACCAAATCGTCGGCGTAACGCCCAGCTTCACGCGGTGGCATTTCCTCATCAGCGTCTGCGGATCGCCAACGCCGCCGCTGCGAACCAGCGTCGCATCGCGATTGAACATCGAATGCGCGTCGAACAGGTCGCCGACTTCCGCGAAGTGGAGCTGGAACTCGTACGGGCCGGAGAACATGGTCAGGGCGAGATTGTGTGCTTCTTCGATGATGGCGACGAAGTCGGTCCAGATTTTTGGGTGGTTGCGCTGCACGAGGGGCGAGAGGAGGCGGAAGAGAGCCGTTGCGTGCTCGTTTTTGCGCTTGTTGTAGAAGTTTGTGAAGAGGGGTTTGTTGCGGATGCGGTTGACTTGGCGGCGCATGGCTTCGTAGAGGAGGGCACGGACCGTGGTGGGGGCGTCTGCGATGCAATATATCATTCAATATTGTTAAAGGGAAGGGCGAGCTTGTGGCAGAGGAGAGGGGAGACAGGGGAGAACGCGGAAAGAAGTGGAAAACGTACCTGGATACAAAAGCGACATCATCTGGCCGATCTCAGAGTCTGCAGTGGAATCGAAGCCGATAACGACACCCATGCGAAGCACCTTGCTGATAAGAAAAACGTTGATCGCTTTGACCAGGAGAACGAAGCGCGTCGTTGGATCTGCCAGAAGGCCGGGATACTGAGTCTGGATGAGAAGCCAGAATGAGGTGCGCCATGGTGTCAGAATCAATCGCGTTATCTGGATTCTCGCTTGATGAGTTGATATACAGCTGTCCAAATGCCTCTGATTTTTGGAATAGGGAATGAAACTTGTAGCCAAAGTCCATGGCACTCAAGTTAGTCTCCTCCATGATCATCATACCTTCCGGCGGGTTCCTGGGCAGGGACGATAGGGGGATGGCTTTCTCCTCCGCAGCAGCCTTGGGCCCGATAGGGGGTACAAACGCATTCAGACGATCGATCGCAGACATGGTAGTAGATTTTGCAGTAGAACTGGCACTACTGGTGATATTAGTAGCCTGATTTCCTGTAGAGATAGGGGTGACTGGATCCCCAAGCCCAAATTTCGGAGGCGGGTTATTAAAGACGTGTTGATAACGGGAGACGCGAGTCGCTTCCTGGCCGTTCGTCCAATGGTGCTGCGGAGTGGTGAAGCTGAAAGACAGAGCGCGATGCTGGGACTTTACGGTGGAAGAAATCGTCTTGCTCTGGGTGCTTATTGTTGACTTCTGCTTGCTAACGGTGTCTTCTAGCTCGGCAATTCGATTCTCCATCTTGCGAATCAAGTCGCGGTCACGCTGGGCTGCGGCACGGGCTTCCTCAAGTTTACCTTTGGTTTGCTGTAAATCCGTTTCTGTGGCGTTGAGAATCCCCTGGAGTCGATTGATGTGATACCGCAGAGAATCATAGGTCTCTGCCTGGTATGGCCCAATTGCGTAGGGTGTTAGGTAGGGGTGTTGGGGCCCCATCATCTGCTCTGGCTGGACAAGTGGGAAGCTTATTAGTTGACTGAGGGAGTCAGCAGTGTTCCCCATGGTCGATTGGCGTCCCTGGTCAGAATTGGCACGCAAACGTGCACGGGGATAGAGAGGTTGAAGAAATGAAATCGGGGGTGGGCAAAGGATAGATGGGAGAGAAGGGTTCTTGGTCCAAACCACACTTCCAAAGACAAAACTCACTCTGTATTGTGAAAAGGTACAGCTATATTGACAGTGAGATGGATTGACTAGTTGTCCCAGTCAAAAGTTGTGATTAAAATCACAGTGGAAGTAACAAGGTCAGATCAGTGGCAGGTAAGGTATCAAAGAAGATTTGGGATGAGAAACGGTATGAAAGAAAAAAGATCAGTCATTCACAGAAGAATGATAGATCCGTGTTGTTTGTTATGAGAAAAGTAATTTATTAACGAAATATTATTATCTGCGCATCAACCGCATCAACCGCATTGAGTGATGGTATTCCAACGTGCAAGTAATAATGTCATGATATGTCGGATGGATGGCGTGGAGAATGAACCCCATACTCATCGCGGAGCCGACAGGAAAAGGAAATTCATTGATATCCAGTTAGTGTTTTATGTAACTAAAAATGCCCTAGAAAGCAGGTTTAGAGAACAGATAGTCATAGTACCCGACACATTATGAGCCAGAAAACCAGATAAGAACATCGCGATACGTGGTGGCTATGGTCAAGAAACAGAAGTCCCGAAGGAGCCATTGAGAAACGTCCAATGTCGAATGTCTTCACTGGCGATAGGAGGGTTAGACAGGAACAAAAATTGGAGGGAGATGGATAGTAATTAAAGTAATATGAAATATTGTAAATTGTTATAACGACCTAGGTTGAAAATTCTTCTAGCTAGCTACTGCATTCTGCGGGAGCAGGAAATATTTAAATCAATGACACAAAAAAGCAAAAGTATGTACTCGCAAAAAGACACAACACATACCACTGGTGGAATAATATCCTCGCCCTATAGTAGAAAGCACCATAAAGGGTTTCACGCTCGTTCGCGTTCGGGGGGAATAGTGTTTGGAAAATGGGAAGACACAAAGGTCGACGGCCCTAGACAAAAGTGTCAAAGGCTCTCTCTGAAAACATACCTAGCCTCCGTTTTAATTTCCATTTCATTTATGCTTTTTCGTTTTTCAGTTTTCTTTTCAATTTTGACCTAGTATCTCTGTAAGCGACTAAGCTCAGATCGCTTTGGAACGGGTAAAGAGGCTGCTGTAAACCGCGTCAACCACCGGCTGCGCGCTGATCTGTCTCCCTCCGAAAAATCGCCCGTTCAAACCCTTGATGGCATTCTCGCCGCCTTGGACTCGGTCAAACTTGAGATATATATCTCCTTGGGTATTCGGATCTAGTGCAATGTGAACAACGTGGCCATATTTATCTTCGCACTCAGCGCGGACGTCGTCCTCCAATTCTTTAATCCAGGATTCACCCTCTTCCCTAAATGAACAGTAAGCATATATATATATATATATATTAAAGCATGTAATGAGGGGTTGGAAACGTACTCAGCAGGGTCAAACATATTTCTGAGCAAAACACATCTGCTTGCCATGTTCACGCTCACGGGAAGCGGCTTAGCATTTACTTGCGGTTTGGGGACTTTGCGTTTTTCGTCTGGGGTCGGCTCGACAGCAGGTTCATCTGTTCTCGCAAGTTTCCTCATCAATGCATCTCTGCTATAATTGTTGAAGTTCACACCGGCAACATCGGTGTCATCTAGGGCGCTAGCACCGCCCGCCGCCTTGTCATTGTCTCTGCCTCCAGCTCGATCAAAGTGGCCGGAGCCACCGGCTTGGGCACCACGGCCGCCGTGGCCAGAGAATAGCGAACCCTGAAAGTTATGATGGGCACCCTGTCCCTGGAATCGCTGCAATAAATTGGCGGTCGATTCAGGGGTGAACTTATCATTACCAAGACCAACCCGAATTGGGCGACCAGCAAGGTCGAATCCATTCATTTTTTCCAAAGCTTCTCGAGCTTGGTTTGGGTCGCGGAACCTATGAAACATTTGTTAACAAAGGGACATAGAACTTGACGAAAAATTGGGGATAGAATAAACATACTGGACGAAGCCATAGCCCCTGCTACGACCCCCTTCTTCCTTTTGTAGCTGGACAAAATCAAGCTCGCCAAAAGGCTCGAACACTTTCTGCAAATCGCTTTCAGTGATGCTGAAATGGATGTTACCAACATACAGCCTGTGGAACGGAATCGAATTTTGATTTCCACTAACGTTGGCCTCGGGATTGCGGGCCTGTCTGTTTTTCTCGGCTTCGGTTAGTTGAGCAATAATGGGAATCCCTAGAAGCTTTTGGCCAGTAAGCTGAATGGCAAGTGGGACCGATTCTTCATTCTTGAATTCGACATAACCGACGCTGAATGGAGTATTAGCAGGGGCTTTTTAGAAAATATAAATCAACAAGAGTGTTGCGGGATACTCACCCTTTCGATCTCCCGCTCACGCGATCCTTGACAATCTGAGCTTCCTTGACGGGGCCAACTTTCTCGAAGAAGGCAATGAGCTCTTTCGTTCTCAAGCGGGCTGCAAGTTGCTGCACAAAAACGGTTCGTCTATCGCGTTCATCTTCAGTAAGTTGGGGTTCAGGAGATCTGCTACGACGCCTGCTGGAGCTGGGACTTCGTCTGCGTCCATCCCTATCGCGCTTACTGGACCGTCTATCGTCGTCACGTTCGTCCCGGCGGGAGCGGCCGGTGGGTCTGTAGTATCTGTCGTCGTACGGAGATCTAGAGCGGGAGCGTGTTGTTCGGCCAGGCCCGCGATAGTAGTCTCCGCCGGACGATCGATATGGGTCGTCGCGGTCACGACGGGAGTGGCGTTTGCCACTATCACGGCTCCTGCTTCTCTTTCTGCTTCTATTGCTCCCGTTAGCACTTGCGCGATCGCTCTTTGGGCTTTTCATTTCCTCGTCTCCATCGGCATCTCTTTCATGGCGCCGTTCTCGGCTTCTGTCTCGGCGCTTGCGTTCTCTGTCGAGGTCGCGGTCGCGGTCGCGACGTTCACTTCGAGAGCCGTTTGATTCATCGTGGCTTTTGTCTGGGGTCTCTTCTGGTGGGTAGGGGGGCGCGGCAGGAGCGGCTGTAGACTCAAGAAGAGCCTCGACATCAATACCTGACATGGCGAAGATAGGTTGAATACGACCGTCGGAAGGAAGGGGAGGTAGGAAGAATTGTTCACTTTTACTGCGTTAGAGAGGAAAACGAAGAGGGTTAGGCGAGCGAACCCTTCTTGAACTACAGCGCTAACAGAAACAAGCCCTAAAGGCCTTCTTATAACAATACTTCGATGTTATTTCGAATAGCGCAGTGCTATGAACCTTCACTGTTGGTTCCGTTCGATGCCGTCTTCGTTTTTTGACGTTGTCGTCAACGAGTAGACGTTGTGTTCAAAGATCGATGCTTTTCAGCGGCTATATATATCATGTGATTTAGATCGCCACCGCTATGCTACTGAGCTATCCTGCAATCGCTTTCTAGCCATTATGAATGAGCAGCCTTGAGATATCAACGAAAACTGAGATGGCAAGCTACTTACCGAATGGGGCACGATTATGAGAGCCATGTCGACCGAAGACTCCCCGTAACTACTAGAAGCAAGCAAATTCAAATTCATATGTTGATAAGGGAAAAAAAAAAAAAAAAAAAAAAAGCTGGCAGCCCCGAGGGACATTAAATAGGATTCTTACAGTTATAAGATACAACGTTACATTAAAAAAGATGGATCCAGTCACATTGTAATATATCGGAGATTCAAAAGCAACTCGAACAAGGTGAGAGAACAGAAAGAAGAAAGCAAAAAAGAATTAAAGGAATTGAGAAGAAATGAGAAAAAGATGATTATCCTATGCGAGATCGAACAAAATAATGGGACAGCGTCCGTGCGTAGTAAAAACGCGCCTGGACTTCGGGTTTCGTGTTTGGGGGGAAACGAGTATATAGTCATATATATTAATTAAGTAGTAAGAAGGAGAGGAAAGAGAAGAAGCGGCGGGAGGCTGGCTGGCTTTCGTAGCCATAATCCAATAATCCATGTACCGAGAGAATGTAAGCGACGGGGGATACTGAATGAGGGAAAAAAAAAAAAAAAAAAAAAAAAAAAAAAAAAAAAATCCAGTAACCAAAACTAGGGCTCTGAGTAGGGCTCTGAGCGGGGTGTTCATGATGATGTCTGATAGACGGGGCGCGACTTCAATTAAGTTAAATATGGTGGGCTGAGAATTCATTCGACCTTAGGGGGCTGGAGAGGCGGGAGTTCTGTGCCAAATACTTTGTCCCAGAAGCGGCTGCTGACGCCGAAACCATTATTGTAATCGGCAAAATGGTGTTGGAGGTGATATTTCTTGAGTTGCTTGTAGTATGACGGGAGACTATTGAGGGGAAGATTTAATTCGTAAGCTTGGTTGAAAATAGAAAGAGAGTTGGGCATTGCTCTGGACAGCAATATGATGGATTAAACACATACCTGCGATGGTGGAGGAAGTAATGTGTCATGTCATAGCATACGTATTCGAATACTCCACCCGAGAAAACGGTCAAGGCTGCGTACCAGTTATAGAAGAAGACGGACTTTGAGAGATAGTAGAAAGGTGTTGCAAGTATGATGAATAGTGTTGGGGGCATGACAAGGCGATATTTGTCCATGGGGAGGTAGTGGTGGATACCGTGCGCAAGGAAGTGTAGACTCAGTCCAACGCGATTATCAGGCAAATATCTAATTTTCGACGAGTTAGTAAGTCGACCAGATAAGGATTCGCCGCTGGAGAAGGGAGTTCATGGGGCTTCACACGTTTCCATATGGAAAATAAATCGGTGCAGGCCATATTCAACCAGAGTGCAAAGGCACGCGCCCAGAATCCAGTACGCAGCTCCGACGGTATAATTCTGCAAGCCAGTGAAGCCCACAACCGTTCCGTAGGCAGCTGCCGGATACCAGATCAATGGAACCATCCACCACGCAGTCTTCGTCAATGGCTCGAGGAAATTCCCAAACAGGGGAGCGGATTCCCCGCCCTTGTAGTGTCGTGGGCGGTGAACCTGTTGTAGATAGAAATCCTTCGTGAAACCACCATACCATAGTTGTCCAAAGAGTGGCCGGTTTAGGTCCAGGAACTTATGTGTCCGATAATCTGCGGTTAGGTCGGTTTCGACATTGAGATCTTCCTCACTTGACATGCCTGTGGAACTGTAGGTCGGTTTTGGGCTATCCGTCGCTCCATCCATATTAGAGCCTTTGGCGGCGGCAGCACCAGCAGCAGCATCGCCATTACCATTCATCTTGGAGACTGGGGATTTTTCGAGGAACCCAACATGATGATCCTCCAATATTTCATACGCAGCCTCGGAGTGTTCGTGGGATGGAATGTCGCGCATGATCTCAGAAACGTCCTGGCCGGCATAGTCCAGGATCAAGTCACCTCCGCCCGGGTGATCGTTGACGAAGGAGGTGACATCGTAGACCTTGGAGCCTCGTGTTACGTAGCACGATTTGGCCGTCGTATGTGATTTGAGCTCTGCAACAGAAAAGAGCGGCAAGGTTTTTCCAGGCATGACGGAGGGCTGAAAGTGGGAGGGAGGTGAAGGTATCAGCATGAGGAACCTCTGTCCAGCGATGGTCTAAGAGCGTGATGTTAATATACAGACGTAAAAGGCTAATGAGCGAATCCGTGGAGAGATGCGATATCGGGGTCGAGGTCGAGGTCGACGACGAGGAGGATGAGGAGGAAACTGTTGGTTGTTGGAATTTGTTCGTTGTTGGGATCGAAAAAACCGCGGCCCAGTTGCACGGTTCACGGATACCCGGCGGCTACCGTGGGCCGATTTGCGGGCGGCCAGAACAAGCTTGTTTGTTTATTGCATTCTACGGAGTATAGAAGAGAGAAAGATTCATTTCATTTGTTTATTAATGTAACTAGATTGAAGAAAACAATAATAATATCAATCAGCCCTTGTTCTTATCTCTGATTCTTCAAGATCTTAACCTTCTAACCCAGTCCTTATGACGTCCAACGCACTCGCCCCGACCTGTTTGTTTTTTGTTTCTGCGTGGGCTGATCACCTGAAGGCTTGGCTTGGCAACGGCCCCTGACCTTGTTGGCCCTTGGGTGAGTGAGTGAGTGAGGATCGATGGTGAGGACCGCGAGGAATGTGAAGAGCCAGGGGGAGCTGGGTATGGGCTAGAAGAGGAAAAAGAAAGAAAAAAGAAAGAAAAGGCAAAACAGCAAGGAAAAATTCTCCGAAGATAGGAAGGAATGGGGGGAAATGGTGAGTTAACAACATCTGCGATGCAAATGCCCGGAGCATTTGTTAGTTAGTACTTACGAAGAACAGTGGGAGACTCATATATATCAAGACAATAGGAAGAAGAAGAAAGCATCGCAGTGGGTGTCTGCAGAGTGCGATTGAAACCGCTCTTCACTCCTGGGCTTGACTGGACAAACATAGCAATCAAGACTCAAGAGAATACTACTCCGTAGTATCTGTTACATTTCTTCTCTACTACAGCTGGAATACCCCCTCCTTGTCCTGTTTGTTTGCTTCACTACAGTAACTCCTCCCTCGAGTGCAGCTCTCCAGCTTCGTGTTACCGCCATCCAGCCATCGTGTTGCCCCTCGTTCAGACCCCATTATTGAGCCGGCGGGGTAAATGGGAGAGGAGCCCAGATCTACGGCCCAGCGGCGCAAACAGGACGTCAGCCAGCAGGTCCTTTTACTGCATAGAAAGAAACTGCTACTTAAACCTGTCAAAGGAAAAAGCACTGATGGTATGTCATGGGATCCAGATTGCAAATTGGTGACTTTCTATAGTCATCTCTTCGCCACAAAAGTAAGGAGCTTGCTCAGTACGGAGTATGGAAATGCATGTAACCAGCCGGTGCGAGGTCTCAACTTGCATGGCGTCATGAAGGGGAAGGGGTTTGTTGTCTTTTTTCGGTGCCGTCATCTGCACAGCAGCAAAAATAGAAAAAAGGCCCCATTTATTACTCCGAAGTGGGAATGTGCATCATCTCTGCTATGTCCAGTACGCAGCAGTATGCGCTTGAGTGGAATAAACAAAAAGCAAGTCCCAGCTCAACCTGGAACGTTCATCATCGATCGCCCTGAAACCTTCTTTTCTTTGGCTGTTTAGAAAGCTTGAAATCAAAGTGAAAAGTCGACCGCCCTTCTGGCATCGGTGCATATGCAGGATAACCAGACCGTTTTGCGTAAACCTTGGTCCGGCAAAGCCATCGCCTGCAGCTTTGCGACTGTTGAAGCCTGGAACAAAACTTTTTTTTGGCGTCTAGCCTGTTTCCGAGTCGGAGAGATCCGTAGGTGCATCCAATCCATGTCAGCCGCTTAGCGGAAGGAATCAAATTCTCCATTCAATAAGTTCCCAGTCTTCATTCTAACTGTGCGGGAATGCTGGGCTTTAAATAATACATAATGGTCAATAATATTTCTCAAGAGAATGGGCCTCGTTTGGTAACCAATTGCTTCCGCTGTTGATCCGCTTCCTGTGGCGTGAAACTTCCAGCTTTCTCCTGCAAATCAGACTCCAACCAAGCCTCGAAATGTGAACCGGCCGGCTTCCCGTGTGGGGCCACTTCTGCGGATAGATAGTTGTGGGTTGAGGAGCTCACCACACTCCAGTAGATGATAATACATGACCACCAGAATTCCACCCGCCAGAGGCCACCAAGCAAGCCGTTTTATCGATAAACAAATCTAGCCAGAGGGCCGAGGCCTTATGGAGCAGCAACATCCTAACTCCAGTCCTGGTGCCACCGCAGATAGAGTTATGCGGAGGTCGATGCATACTCTGACGGGTTTGGAATTCCACTGCAGTCAGTCCAGCAAGACGTTTCTATCAATTCCAGCGGCAAAGAGGCCCTCCGGGATCCAAAAGGGCTGATAGCGCCACGTCCGCAACCGCTGCATCATCCTGTCGCCGCTGAGGTGTCCTCTCTTTCTTTCTTTTTATTTTTTATACCATGGAGAGAACCCTTCTTTTCGATTGTTTGAACCCCAGCCCAGGAATACCCCCTCAGTGGCCAGGAATGTGATGGGCTGCAGGTTTCCACACTAGCTGTGCCACCGCGTCTACGACAGTCATGGTTGGCCCTTGGACAAGCATTCAATGGGACAGAATGGCGACCAGGGCTGACAGACTAGGGCCCGGTTAAATATTACTGAGCCAGCAAGCCGGCGATGGGCTGGCCTTTTAGGCTGGGGCAAACCAGCCCCCGCGGCGAGTTTGAATTTTGTTTTGATCCTTCCTGTGGCTTGTCAACCGTGTCCTTCTATTTTACTGAACTCCCATCGCACATTTTGCTGGTTCCCAGGTCTAGTTCCGTATTTTCTTTTTTTCTCTATCTTTCGTCCTGCTGAGACAGTTAAAAGCGAGAAGTTCCGGACGAGAAAGTAAGGCGTCACAATCGATTGAGTTTGTTCGCAAAAAGGGCAGCGGGGATGCGATAATCACCCAAGAAAAACAAAGGACATACACTCTACCACGAAAGTTAGACGCCTCGCTGGTGATTGTTGAATAATAATACCTACTCTTTCGCTGGCCAGACTCCCGGAACTCCAGGAGTTGGGGGCACTTTGTCGATCGCAGACAGGTCATCATCCCTCTTGAATCTTCCGGCTGTTGGAATATCATTCCGATCGCCCCAACAAAAGGAGAAACAACCATTGATTTGATTGCCTTTTAAAAGCATCGCCGGATTCCCTCCTCTTCAGTCTATATCCCTCGAGCTCTGGATTCGTGGCACGCAATCTCTACTATAACGCATTGACTCTAAACACTGCCGAACGGCATATCGCTCTTCTTCAATCTCGTACTCAGCATGGACCCTCCAGCTCAGGATGCCTCTGACAACCCAATTACATCATATCTGCGCCTCCTTAAACAACACAAAACTACTCTTCCATACGGACATCTGATATGCGTTTCCGCTTCTCCCAACATAAGCACAATGGCCGCTCTTTTACGGCTGGCGCGGGCGGTGGGTCCATATATCGCTGTGCTGCAGGTGCACGCTGATATCATCGACGACTGGTCCCAGGACGCCGCCCGGAGGCTCTCATGTGTGGCCAAGAAACATGGATTTTTAATTTGGGAAGGCGGCCGCATTTTGAATGTTCAGAAGCGCTCGGGGAAACATCAGGGTATGTCCAGCGAGCAGATCAATCGGGACATTGATTTGGCGCGGAAGCGCTATACGAAGGGTGTTGTCAGCGTCGCGGCGTGGGCGGGAATGGTGAGCACTTGGGTGATAGGACCAGCGGAGCAGGGGAAGGGCGTTGACCGTCTCGTTCCAACCCTTCGAAGGGCCGCGCGAGAAGTGGTTGCGGTTCTGAAAAAGTCTGTCCGTACGGAAATCAGTGGTGGGAACGAGCAGCGAGACATATCTGACAGCAACGGTGATGGCGATGGCGACGAAGAGATCAACACCAGTTCTGTTGATGATGAAGATGACGAATGTCTTCGCAATGGCGATAGGCTTGGAGATAACCTCGACAGCATATTCCCTGCCCCGCGGAAAGGGTCAGTTATCTCCCTCACTTGCACGATCACCCAACACACAGAGCTTTCCACTGCTCTGCCATCCGTTGGAGGGGGAGACCCCTGTTCTGACGACGACGAGCATCCGAATGACGGAAACCCTCCTGCTTCACTTCCGCCATATCCTCCTCCGCCACTCCATGCGCGCGGCCTCGTACTTTGTCTTCCAGCGACAGACGATCCTGCGTTTTGCCACGAGTATAGACGAGCCAGTCTCGCAACCGCCGACGCCCACAGCGACTTCATCGTGGGGTTCGTCAGCAACGAGCCCTGGATCGAAGCGTCTCAGACCGGCACCATCATCGGCTCTCAATCCAACTCCCATGACGCAGAGAGTGAGGACGAGGACGACAAGAACGGAAAAGGCTCGGCACAACCGCCGTACGTACTTTTTGCACCCCTCGAAAGCGACCATATCTTATTCCCCGGGTCGGAGAGCATAACTCCCCCCGCAATGGACGCGGTTACGGAAGCTCATGTGGACAGTGTCCAGGTATACCTGAACGTTGACGACGAGGCTGCAGGGGAGCCATCGCCGCCATCGTCTAACTTTCCTTCATCTCTGCGCCAAGCATCCACTTCTGAGACGCAACATCGCCAAATCAACACTCTGCACCAGCTTATCGGCCGGGCCATCTCTGTCAGGAACGCGAAGGCCAGCGTGCACCAGGATTCTTGGGACCGTGATTCCGAGCCTCTGTGTATCCCGATTATCTCGATGAACGCTTGATGGACTGCCTTGTCTTTGTTCTTTCTTCCCTTCTTCCCTTCTTTCCTGCTTCTTTTCTTCCTCTTCCGGAGTCACATTCTTTTCGCCGCGCATTGTATGCATCTATCTAACTCTAACCCGCCTATCATTCGAGCTTCTAATACGCATACTTCCCGAAATCTTCTGCTTTCATGCTTTGCTTCCACGCCTGCCTATTGCCTCTAGCAACCCCCGGCACGCAGCCGCGTAAAGTACATATCAAACCCCTTCCTGGAATCCCCATCCTCATCGCGCGACGTTCACTCATTGAAACTCCTTCATTTCCCAACCGGCTTTCACTTCCAATTCCCGTCATGTCTTATTTTCCCTTCTAGGAACCGGTCAATTTTATTTGCTGTTTTGGGTTTTTTTTTTTTTTTTTTTTTTTTTTTTTCTCTCATATGATTTTCGCTTTTTAGACGTTTGTGTGATGGGAAACGTGAATATGAACGGTTGCACGAAAACAGACCCCCCCCCCCTCCCCTTAACACATCTCAATTCAGGCACGCAAGGGGTTTGGGGATTCAAGTTCTTATTTGATTTGATTTTGATATTAATCAATGTAGATAAGCATTTTTGATATCGGGTTATTCTTACCTTGTTATTTCAACTTGATATAGACTGCATCCAATATTCTTGCATTATCTAACTGTTGACCTGAAGTCTTCGACGTATTCTCTATATCTGCTACCACAGAACCTTTTGGAATATATAACTATTTGTTAAAATATTATGATATGCAGATGGTTGATGATGATGATGATGAGAGCTCTTAGGTGGAGATTTCGTGCTAATTCGGCAAAGGCGATCACTTCCAATTCTCTAGTTACATCTGCCTGCCTGGCTGCATACCGTATGAAGATCTGGCAGTATACACATTGCTGCTAACTTCCTCCACATAAGTCATATGAGGGTTGCTGCAAGTATATATACTAATATTAACATCTGGAGGTTCATACAGGAGGTATGTTTTTATTAGATATATAAGGGTGATTGATTGATGGTTAGTAGAAAGGTAGCAAACCTTGGAAATGTGGCAGTATTCAGATTGGGTAAGTTACAAACCCCGCCGAGTTTTATTGAGATAAATTTTGTTGCGCTACCAACTTAACATATTTTGTCCAGCAAGAATTAGCTGTTCAATGTCTCGGACAGTTGATATGCCGCTTTGCTGTCCTATTCCTCTCAGTATTATCGTTCCCCTTTCAGGGAGCTGAACCCCGCCATCAACAGCATTACTCTTAACTCACCCACCTCTTAAATGTGGAATTAGTTGCTCTGTTTGACTCTTGAGCTCCGGGGACGCGAATTTTAAAATGGAAGACAGCTTACCTCCGCTGTCGGATGATGCGGAGCCCTGTGTACTCAAGAGCGGAGGGGCAGCTGGGGGTTTGAACCGCCCACAAACAGGAGAGGGAGGCCGTCATGTCAAGAAGACAAAATTATTATGCTCCGATGCTGATGTTATCTTGGAGTTTACCAGGTTGCCTCCTCCTCGTTCGCGCAGCTTTGCGCAAGCGAAGTATCGCATGGGAGTTTCAAGCACGCTTTTGAAAGAATCAAGCATGTATTTCAGAGTGATTCTAGATCCCGACAAGTTTCGCGAAGGGAGAGAGCTTTTTGAAAAAACAGCTCAATTAGGCGCCAAATGTGGAGCTGGCGGAGCGTCCATGAATGATGCGGTTGCGCTCGTAGAATTGCCCACGATCAGCATTGAGTTACCACTGCTGGCTGGCGTCTTTGATAAGGCAGATCATGTTGAGACCTTTTTAACAATGTTACAGTTTTGTGGCGCAAATTCGCACAATGACCGCCAGACAGAAGAAATTCTCGATCACCTTGGGAAGCAATCGATTTCATTCGTGGCGAATCTGATCGTCTTGTCTGACAAGTTTGGTGGCCAGCAAACGCTCAGATGGGTTTTGAATATTCCGCTGAATTGAGCTCGCAAGTCCATGGGCCAAACGCTGATGTCCAAGACGCTACGTCGGCTCCAAGCTTCCCAAATCGGGGACGAAGAGCGCACTCGCCATGCCATATATGTTGCCTTGCTTCTTGGGTATAATGAGGAGGTTGCGATTTTCACCCATAGGCTAATCATTGGCGGTTCTCGAGAGTGGATGGATGGTGGTAGAGATGGATGGGTCGGTATTGACAGACCACTATGGTGGCATCTCCCCAATGGAATCGAAGGTATTCTTTTGTGCTTCTCCTCTCTTTTCCCTCTTGACTTCGAATCCCTTGCAATCATAAGTAATCCCCGTCCTTCTCCACCGCGATTTAGCATCGAAAGTTGAAATGCTCATGTATGTCCAAATGGGACAAATTCCCAGAAGAACTCCGCTTCCGCCACCAATCCATTCTGGATACAATCACAGATCTGCAATCCCACTTTCTCCGCGCCTATGGCGCCCAGCCACCGAAATCACCATAAATTACGGATCCTAGTACGTCTGTACTTCTACTAAAACCACCACAGCCTGCAACAAGACTCCAATGTCGTCGGATGTACGAAAATTCCCGCGCCTGCGACTCCTTCCACCTGGGAGAAATCGTCCGCTTTTTCAACACACGAGCTAAAACCCTACATCTTGAATCCACTTTATCAATGATTCTGATTCTGACGGGCGAAGCCGAAGAACATATTCCCCGCAGCTCTAACTTCACCCAACCCCCATCGCCGCCACCAACAACAAACATATCAAATATCCTCTCCTCCCTCCGCCAATGCCCGGAATACCAGATCGACCCAAACCACGCTGGCTGCGGTCTGCGCCGCCGCCTCCTCCCAGCCCTCGACTGCCTCGCCAGCTTCACAACTAACCACAGCAATGCCGCCGGCATTTGCCTAGCCCATTTCAATAATGGCAACAAGAGCGATAAGGCCACTTGCACCGACATCCTCCTACTTTGTCATCAACGAGGCACGCGAGTGTGGGCTCCTGGCGGAATCACAAGTTCCGAGATGCGGTTATGGTCGGCATTGGAGCCGGGAAAGTGGATTCCATCATGTACTCGAATGACGGGCGCGCAAACGATGCGCACGAGGGCCTGTGTACGTGTGTGCCGGGAAAAAAAAAAAAAAAAAAAACGGGGAGAAAAAGAGAGGACGTGTATGTTGAGTGCCTGGTGGTGGTGGGTGCGGAGGGTAGGGCTATCGGCTGCGTTCGTGTGGGAGTTCTGGTGTTCCGGTGTACCGGTTTGCACACTAGTTACCCAGTCATGTTATTTAATTGTAAGTCTTTCCATTCTGTCATAGAATGTGTTGAATGCGTTTGTGAGTGCTAAATAATATTCGTGTCTTTCTCCTGGACGTCCCTTTGCTTGGTTGGTGGGGGGGGGGGTTGGGTTTGTTGGGTGGGGAAAGAAAGAAAAATTTAAGTCTTACCATTAATTTTTATATTTCCTAAAGCATATCAAGGTTTTTATCTCCCAATTATCACAAATGATATCATTTACAAAGTGCACATAGTAAACAAACTACTTATATTTAAAGAATGGAAATTATATGCATATGAGAACTAAAGTACACAAATCTACTTATCCTTTCACCAGCAAACATCAGAAGAAGGGGAACATCAGAAGAAGGGGAATGTAAAATTAGCGGAGCGACAAAACATAGAAAAGGAAAGGGAGGAAAATCCTTCTTTTTAAAAGAGACGCCTGATTGATTATCTTGCCAAATGAAATAAAAGATAAAAATCATATCGCCCAAAAACTCAACATGCTTGATGGCCTCACTCGGTGTGAATCCTGGAGAAAATGTCTAAATTTTGAAGATGGGGGCAACAGAAGTGATTTTTCATAACCGAAAGTTTCCGTGATAGAGAAGGGGGAAAAGGGTTCAAAGGGGTGGTAAAATTTCGTGGAAGCGGAATCAATAAGAAATATGTAGTTACTCGTAATAGCCGAAGACTGCCAAATCGAGCAGTACCAAAAGGTCAGGCTGTTGCGCCAAGAGGACCAACACCAATCCGAACCCAAGCAGAGAAAATCGGGAAGGGCTTCTAGGGAGGAGATAGATACATACATATGTATGTATTTTCAGGGGGGAAATGCCACTCCATTTCAGTTATCATAGTTGCATCTCCACCGATTGTCGTTACAACGCCGAGACGTTTCGATGCACATCCTGGTACTAGCGCAGCACAAAAGAGCTAAAACAAAATAATGAGAAAGAACAAGAAGAGGTAAGCATTAACGTTACTTCCATCACATGCTGCGGAGGCACCACCACCGCGGCGTGATTTTTCCTTTAGAGCTAGCAGATGGGATTCTGCACTGATATTTGACGACATTCACCCAGAGAATAAAATATGGCAGCGGGTTCAAGAAGTGAGGTCCAATGACCTTATATCTCAGCTGGTCGAAATGTGGCCAAGACTTTTCAAAAGCCTCTAGAAGAGTGGTGGTGGGCATAGAGGATAAAATATAGTATCCCATTTCAGGAGGGCACACGAATTAGCCCCGGGAGGACGGAGGTTCTGAAAGCTTGTTTCAATAATGCAGGGGAAAGGATATGGGGGGAATGTGAGACATGCGCGTGAGACTAAATGTTAGTATATCGTTACCTTGAACATTGTTTGCCACTCGACAAGAACCTAGTTAATAAGAGCTGGTTGTGTTAGCACAAAACGAGACCTAAGAGTCGCTGTGGCATGTTAGTTCTGTTCACAGATGTTGATTACAAAATGACGAATATGACGACGAAAGCTTGGGTGATTGGGTATCGTTATGTAGAACGCCGGAATATGCTACTCCGACCGATGTCGCTTGATGTCTGGAGTGGAGCCCTCGAGATCACCAATGCTGGAGTCTATGAAAGAACGCTTTGTCGATTTAGGGCTAACAGGAGCAATGGACTCATCCGTATCAGGGACTGCTTTGTCTGAACTGATTGTAGTTTCATGGAAGTCTCCAACAGTGTGAGCGGTAGTCGCGGTTGTTTCATCCTGTTTCGGATTGGGGCTTTCCGTTGGGTATGATTCAGCTCCGCCAAGATTAGAGAGAGGTTCATGATCAGCTCCGTCCAGAGGAGCAGCCGGAGAACCGACGACGGCTATCGCTTCGTGAGCGTTCATCATCGGACTTTTAAAAAGGTCTTCATCAATCTCGAAGAAGTCATGGGTTAGTTCTGGAGTTCTTGGAGCATCCCCGGTGGGAGATTTAACCACCAGTCCGGAGACAGGTTGTTCTCCATCTTTAAGGATGGGAACTGCCCTGTTCTCGGTCTCCGGTGCATCTTCACCGAGTTCGTAAATTTCACCTTCATCCAGGCTGTCATCGCTATGGTGGGAAAAGGATCCCTCTCGCAGGATCGCATGATCGGTCCCTAGATCGATTTCAATGTGCACATCCTTATTGGTGCTTGATTGAGCATTGGTATCAGACCCATTTACATTGTCCAAAGAGACGGTATGGCTTTCCGTTTGATCATCCTTAGACTCTAAACCAACGTCACCATGTTGGTATTCCGCTTCCGTATCTTCTTTCCCCTTTGCTTCCAATTGCGGGGGTACGTGGTTGAACTCATATCCTTGCACGTACTCTTCTGACTGTTCAGTTGACTCGTCTCTTGAAAGGTCTACAGTCGGGATTTTCATAGATAGTGGTGGGGTAGGCCTATGGTAACTTGCATCGTCTCTACCGGATTCGGGTGGGATATCGTCGTGTTCGTCCCCTAAAAAGTTGTCCTCTATCTTTCTTGACCAGATCAACCCAATCTAGCAGAGAACTAATGTCCTGCCTACCTCATATTTTCCTATTTCTTCTTTTCCCTCATCCTCAATTTGAGCATGTGGTTGTCACTGTATTCCTCAACATCTGCGGTGACACAGTATTACCACGGCTAGCAACTTCGGCTGGAATATCGGCTTGAGTTTCTTTCTCGTTTTTGTCGGCAGGTGCAAGGGATTCCGGTTCCTCTAATTCTGGTGAGCCCTGATTTGCGAACTTGATTGTTGAGTTGTGGCCTGTAGAACCAGCCCATGGGCTCCTAGCCACGTTATCAGAGGAGAGTCCTTCGTCAGCAGGCTCAACATGGTGAGGGTGATGCTCAGCAGGGGAGCTTGCGGCTTCAGTCGTTGATAATGGTTGTTCATGGGCTTCGCCATCTTCCACCCCATGTTCTGCATCTTTTTTGGCATTGTCAACATCATAACTTTCCCATAGTAAATAGGATAATCCTCTACCCTCATGTGCAGCTGATACAAGACGAGCGAATCCTGATGTGAAAGTTGATCTGGAAGAAAGTGTTAGGTACAGAGGCTCGGGTTCGCTGATGCCATCATTGGAGCAAAGCTCGAGATAAACTTGAATAATTTGGAATAATGATGTTGTGATTTCGCCGCAAGAGCACTAATAATATGAGTTAGGTAGGGCATTCTCGCAATAAATGAGAAGAAAGCGCGTATGATCCTTACCTCGGGCAAGTGCAACCCAAGAGTTTCGATATCCAGTATTAACTCTTCATCCTCGCTAACATGCTCACCCAGTACTTGCCGACACGCCCCCACAAGCTCCTTGATGGGAGCATTGGCTACTCCTTCATCTTGCAGAAAGAATGTTTCTGTTGCGTCATCATCTGCAGGAGGGAATAACGAGATTTCGCTATCTTGGTACAGCACCTTTACTGGATGCAGTGATCTCCTTTCCTGGAACTCTCGTGATTCGCTTTGTGCTTCGCTTTGTGCTTCGTAATCTTGTGCTTCAACAAAATGATAGGTCTCAGTTGTATTGGATAGGTTTTCCTGGCCAGACGGTGAGCGATACCGTCCTTCAGATTCGGGTTCTTGAATTTCAGGTTCTTGAAATCTAGGTGTTTGAGCCTCAGGTTCTGTTTGACTATGCTCATGCCCGTCTTCCAAACTAGACTCAACATCTTCAGCATACTTTTCATGGCCTTCAATTAAGCGTGACGCGCCTGCGCTCTCTAAAGCCTGCAAAACATCGTTGCCTTCCTCCGCGACAAGTCTCTCAGGCTTTGACAGAGTAACATTGCTATCTTCCTGAGCCACAAGACGCTCCTCCGCCACTAGCATATTGTTCGAAATTTCTGTTTCAACTTGATCTGAATTCGACATGGCTTCTGGAGCCGGCGTTTTGGTGTTATCCAAGACCGCCACTTCTTCTATTTCCACTTCTTCCTCCTCCAATTCTTCTTCTTGTGCTACTACTTCTGCTTTCCTTTCCTCTTCCACTACTGCAAGCGGTATGTTTGTATCTTCAAAGTCGCTATTAGGAATAGGGGCATCAATGTCTTCTTCGTAGTCTTCCTCCATCTTTGCTTCGTAATCCATTGGATTATTATAAGCAGAATCCTCATCGAATTGGTAGTAGCCTTGGTGGTATTGATCATATCCGGAAGCCAACATATCACCTTCCATATATTCGTCATCAGCCATATCTGCATCGTACTTGGCGTCTATGTCGGCAGGAGGGTGGTCGGAGGCGGCGGCGGAAGCGTCATCCACAGGTACATCATTATCTTGCTCGGGAACGCGCACCTGGGTAAAGTCAAGGTCGATTTCGATATCATCGATAGTCCCGGGATGTCCATGGCCGACGTCTGAGGCCACCTCCATATTGTCATCGAAGACAGCGGACTCCATAATTTAGCGTCAACCTTTTGCTTCTTTTTTCTTACTAGGTCACAGACTGAACATAATGACAAGCAGGCTTATTCGTTCACTTGTCTGAGATCACAGAGAATACACAGGTCGGAAATATTGTTAGCCGTCATTTGTTGGGTTAGAGATGGTGGAAGCCGGAAAGGGTTTCAGACGAGAGGTCAAAGAAAACGGGAGCTGATCTGTTTAGACACGCCGGGAGCGATAACGAAAAACGAACTGAGAAGGATAACTTCAATCTGTAAGCTTAACGCGAAGTTCTTGTTGAGCACCGTGCGTCCATGGGGAGAGTTGAAAGTTGTTCAGGGCCCACGGTTTCCTTTGGGCTGTTCCCTTTTTTTGTCAGCAAGCCTGAAGGGGCTTGGTGCACGGACCACTTCGCTCTCCAAAGGCAAGTTGGTTGAAGACAACAAACCCTCTTTGCAACGGTTCATTCCACTCCGCACCACTGCATCGTTTCCTCACAATTTCGCTCTCAATAAACAGGAGGATCTTTTTCTTCTCACCTCATTTAGGCCGTTTGTATTTTTCTATATACTCTGGGAGACGATGGTAGGTTTGGTTTGCAGATGGCGAAAGAGTGATCCCCCACTGACTTTCGAACGGCGCAAACCAGGTCATCCTCGCAGCGTCGATATGTACTCGAGGGGGCAAAGCGGTGCTCTCGCGCCAGTTCCGTGAAATCGCCCGTTCCCGGATAGAATCGCTATTGGCATCATTCCCGAAGTTAGCAGATTCCGGCACGCAGCACACCATCGTCGAACAAGATAATGTCCGATTCGTCTACCAGCCATTGGACGAATTATACATTGTCCTCATCACAAACAAGCAGTCCAACATCCTCCAAGATATAGACAGCTTGCATATTTTCGCCCAGGTCGTCACAAGTATTTGCAAAAGTCTCGATGAACGGGAGATATTGCGGAATGCATTCGAGCTCCTTAGCGCCTTCGATGAGCTTGTCACTTTGGGCTACCGGGAAAACCTCTCTTTGTCACAGATAAAGACGTTCCTTGAGATGGAAAGTCACGAAGAGAGGGTGCAGGAGATAATTGAAAGGGTATGTGGTAGTACCAATATAGTAACATGATGTGGTCGTTTAACATTTTCACTCTTCCGCAGAACAAGGAACTTGAAGCGAGCGAAGCGCGAAAGCGCAAGGCAAAACAATTGGAGATGCAGCGCAAAGAAGCTGCCCGCAGCGGTCGTGGCGTGGCCCCACGAGCCCCATCTTATCCAGTCTATACCCCGCCGACTCGGCCAACACCTTCTGAGACCCTCGACTCATATGAGGCGGAGAAAAAGAAGACTTTTTCTAAGTGAGTTTTAATTGCGGATCCCTGGCCACCCGCTTTATCCATCCCATTGACGTAGTTATATAGGCCAATGGCTGTTAGGGGCAAGGGAATGCAGCTTGGGAAGAAATCGAAAGCTACCGATATCTATGAGAAAGTTCGAAGCGATCTCGGCCCTGACGCTGAAGACAGACCACTGGTTTCCCCGGCCCCTGCACAGGCTTTTTCAGAAAATGTGGCTCAACCGCGCAGCTCTTTATCCGTCGACCGCGAGCCTATCCATGTTACTGTGGCTGAAACCATTTCCGCCAAGCTTTCCCGCGATGGCTCAGTGAAGTCATGGGAGATAAAAGGCGATCTTCAACTGCGTATCACGGATGATACATTTACAAAAGTGAAGCTTGGATTAACAGCCAATCCTACTCATGGAGCTGTTTTCCGTACCCACCCTAATGTCGACAAAGCGCTATTTACAAACTCCAAAGTCATTCAACTCCGTGACCCTTCAAAGAGTTTCCCTCACAATATTTCAATTGGAGTCCTTCGATGGCGCGTCACCGGCACAGACAACACAGACGTTCTTCCAATTACGTTTACCGTTTGGGTAAACAGAGGCACTCAATCAAGCACGGTTACCATTGAGTACGAGCTCAATGGTTCGGAACCACTACGAGACGTGGTTGTAACAATCCCTTTCGGTGCTGTCGAGCCTACCGTGACGAATTATGACGCTGTTTATGAAGTGACTGGAGACAGCCTGGACTGGAACATTGGTACTGTCAACGAATCGAATGTCTCGGGCAGTTTCGAGTTCGAGTCTGAGGACCCCAACAGTGACGAGAATGAGTTTTTCCCGATGACCGTCAAGTTCCAAAAAGAAAGTCCCTTCGTGGATGTTGATGTGCAGTCAGTATCGCTTATGGAAATGGATGGGCAGGCTGTGAATTTCTCGAAGGACTTCAAGACGGTTGCGGATGGGTATGCGGTTGAATAATTAAATTTGTTTGCGGTTGTAATTTTCTTTCAAAATTTTAGAATATTTATTTCTGCTTCTCTCGTTTTCCTTTCCCTGCAGCTATGCAACGCTATTCAATTCCATATGACAAAAAACGGTTTCAACCACCTTGCCGGCTGCGAATACAACTTTCCTCCTTATTCTTTATCTTATTTTTCATTCCACGATAGGAACTGGGGATGATTAATTTCACAAAAGGGTAACTAGAAAGGAAGTTTTAGGACGAAAGTGAAAGCAATTCGCGGTGCAAATCTGTACTCCGTCCATTTAGCTTCAACCAGACTACTCCTGCTATGGGAACAGCTTGAACGGGGTTTTGATACTTTGGGATATTTCAAGGCTTGTGAGCAAGCTTGTGGAACTTGCCTTGCTAAATTATCATGGATAAAGTTCTATTGAAATATATCAGAGATATAGTTAAAATCTGCTTCTAAATTGACTAGGTATTAAATCAGCTCAGAATCATTAGAAAAGTTTAATTGAATAATGATATACATATAAAATTTATCATTTAATCACTTCTTATTCATCTGAGTTTCAGCGATATAAATCATGACAGATGTCAGTTTTGATTTATCAGTGATTTGAATTTATTTCTTTTTTTTTAATACAATTCTTGAAAATATGATTGTAAAAAACCCGCATTAAGATATCAGTGCTAGGCTGAAAGTGGTAATTACTTTAAAAGATATGACATCACTGAACTTAGCATTATCAATATCTTATCAGATTTGAAATCAAGGCATTATAATATAATTAATAGTTATATGAAGGTGGATTTGCCTGTGTTTGAACATATATTTTTATGATGTTTAATCAAGGCCTCTAAATAATCTCATACATGTTCTGTACAATGAGCTATTTTTTTTTAATTATATAAAAAAGGTAACTTTTCTGTAATATTATGTATAATTATTATATCAACTTTTTTTTTATTCTTTATTTTACTATCATCTTTTCTACTTTTTTATTAATTTTTATTTTTAAATTATTTTTATTTTTGTTTTTATTTTTATTCTTATTCATATATTTTGAAACTCTTATATTTTTATATGAATTAGAAAAATTGATATGATCTCTGCTGTGAATATTGTTATTGAAGTAGCAACTACATAGAAGCAGTTATAGTATAATTTTATTATAAAAATGATAGTATATTATGACAGATTAATATTTGTTAGTAGTTAATTTATACAATCAACTTCTTTTCTGCATCTACTCATTTCTGTTATTGCATTTTGCATTCATATAGTTTTTAATGATTTTTCTGCATAATCTCTTTTACTTTATGCTTTGCGCTCACATAATTCTAACAATTCTTCTGTATAACTCTTAATGTTTTTTCATTTCATGCTCTGCTCTGTGCTTCACTGTGGAGCAGTTTCTTATATTCTTTTATTTCAATCTTTTCTTTATAAAAACCTTCTTTATACAACCTTTTTTTCTAATCTCTTTTCTCTTTCTTTTCTTAATCAATTTGTAATCTATATTTAAAATAGTGTTAAAGTATTAATTAAAATATACTTATTACATTATAAATTAATTCATTTGTGTCAGTCTGAGTGCTTTATATTTACAATTGCACTCAGATGTTTAAGTTAAGAAATAAATTACCAAGTTTTTATAAAGCTATATTGTTGTGATAACATTTGCAATTTCCAAAATTTTATAAAGCCACATCACTGTGATAATGCTGTGAAGAAGTCTGAATGTTTAAAAGCTTCACAATTATATATTTATGAAAAGATCAAAATGTTCATAAAATATCTTCTCTGAAAAATTGAATCTTCTGATTCTCAAATTATCAAAATCAAAAATCATAACCTCATATAAAAATGAAATGAATTACAAACATCTTTTCATGAGTGAGAATTAAAACTTTGTAAAAGATAACACTGAGTTTTGTAACTTTCTTCAGCAGCAATTTTTGCATATGATGAAATTTCAATGATAATTGAATCATCTGAATATGAATATATCAGAAATTATACAAGTGTCAATGTTTTCTGTGTATAAAAGAAAAGAAAACCTTTTTCTTCTCAATAAATTTTCAAAAGAGCTTTTAATCTATCTAGTTTGAAAGCCCCAGTGGCCGAATGAGTAATGCGGTCATCAGGTAGCGCCTTGGCGTGGGGACCCAAGGCGCGTGGATTCGAAATCCATAAGAGGACAACATTACATTCAGAGTTAATTTCTCAGCTTCTAAAATAAAGAGATGTGAATTTGTGAAGTAAATATCATTGAGTAGATTTACTATCTGATTTAACTTATTGTTTCTGAGCTGAAAATCTGTATTGTGAGTATCAAATTCTATATTTCATTAATCTTTCTATATTTCTGTTATATTCTTGACATTATTCAACATTAAGCATTTCTTCTATATAATCAACTCTTGCTTGTATTTAACATTACACAAGGACTCATCATAAGCATTGCTTGTATATGAGTATAACAGAAGAATAATGATAATAATAATCTAATTTGAAAATGAAAAATAAAAATTTAAAGAAAATGAGTTTGTGATAAACTCTCTGCTTTTGCAAGTTTGTTATATTCATAATCAGTTAAAAAAAGATGTTTTAATGAAGTTTTAATTCTGAATTGAATTATATATATATGAAATGTGTATTTTTAAAGAAATCTTCTGTCAATTAAATGTTCTGTTCTTGAATTTTATACTGCAAATGCATGCAATGCAGTGGCTGAACAGAAATCATCAAAGAAATACTCTTTTAATAAACTATCTACCTGATTTTGATAGTAAAATCTGTGAAGCAGAAGAATAAAAATAAGATGATATTGTGAAAATTAATTTTTTAAATCAATATATTAACTAAATTATTTAAACTCTACATTTTACATTTTATATCTTCACATTACCACAACTACTGCATCCACTTGTGTTAACTTAACAACAATTTTGTGCATTTCAATGTGTATAAAAAAGCTGTAACTATTATTATTATTATTCTTCCATTATACTCGTATGCAAGCAGTGCTTATGACGAGTCCTTGTGTAATATTAAATACAAGCAAGAGTTGGTTATACAGGAGGAATGTTTAGTGTTGAATGATGCCAAGAATATAACAGAAACATAGAAAAATTAATGAAAGTCAGAATTTGATACTCACAATACAGATTTCCAGCCCAGAAACAATAAGCTAAATCAGATAATAGGTCCGCCCGAAGGTACTTACTTGGCAGATTCACATCTCTTTATTTTAGAAGCTGAGAAGTTGGCTCCGGATGCAATGTTGTCCCCTTGTGGGTTTCGAACCCACGCGCTTTGAGTCCCCACGCCAAGGCGCTACCTGGTGGCCGCATTACCCATTCGGCCACCGGGGCACAATGAGCTTCTTATTTTATAAAAAACATTCAATGAATTATTAGATAAAGATTTTATCTGAGTTAGCAACTTCTCTGCTGCAGCATTTATATTGTTTGTAAAGAAATTTGAAGAAGGTCTACAATTCTGTGTAGATTATTAAGATCTCATCTGAATTACATGAAAGAACTGATACCCCCCCCCACTTACCAATGAAATATTTGAATAAATAGAAAAAGCAAAATGATTCATAAAGCCTGATATATCAGCAACCTTCTACAAGATAAAAATCAATGAAGGTGATGAGTGGTTAACAGTATTTCATATGCATTATAATTTATTCATATGAACAGTGATCCTCTTTGAACTGATGAATGCTTCAAATATATTTCAGAAATATATCAATTGAGCTTTATAAAATATGCTGGATGTATGTATGTATGTATAGGTTTAACGTCCCGGAGAAAACACGGGCAGCGCCCGTGTTTCAGAAGCCTCCCGAAGGGCATGGAGACGTGCTACGCTGGAGAGATTTCTATGTACACAGAGAGAGAAAACAGAATCCAGGTGGCAACTCTTGAGAAGACTCAGCTCATTGCAAAGGATTTTTCTGAGCTGCGCATCCACTTCTGGCCCGACGTATGGCCATTCATGGTGGGGCTATAGTGTGGTTCCCTGAGGGGACCGCCGCTGCCGTGCCTGGAAGGCTTTATAGTGAGCAGAGAGGGATACCTCTCTCAGTTGATCAGAAAGCTGTCTGTGCTTCTAACATCAGAAGAAAGACAGACGAGATAAATAATGAAGGAGAGAGCACTGAAGAAGGTTGTGACAGGAAAAGAGCAGAGAATGACAGAGAGAGCAAAGAAAAGAAGGAAGAAGAAGCATTTGAGCCGATAGAGACAAGGGCAAACGAGAGGAAAACAAAGCAGAGCACGCGTAGATACAATGCCGGCAGTCAAAACCATATCAGCTGAGTCAGACACGTAGGCTGTACTGATTACACCACAGCTAATTGAGACAGATGAGCCTAGTTGTGCTATCTGTACTGTCTGCATAGACTGTGATGTCCCTGGCAGTTGCACTAGCTACCGTGGGTGTACTCAGCAGGCCGGCCTCGTGGAACTGCTGCGGGGGTTGTCAGATGGTTTGCAGCCAGCCGGCTGCGTTACCTTGTGCAGTACCGTGTGTAGAACTGCGTGCAGTCCAGCAGTTCTACAAAGTCTGTAGGGGTCAGAGACCCTAGATAGGCAACAGCTGTCGCCCGGTTGTGTGGCCGTGCTGCTGGCCTCTTGGGCCAGTGAAGAAAGTGCCTCTGTGAGTGTCGACAGAGCACCAAATGTTCTGGGCTCTTGTTGTGTCCATGCTGGATGAGATCGCATCAGCATATATAGATGATATTCTAATCTTCATGAATAGCTCACTCACTGAGTATCACAAGCATGTAAAACAAATGCTTACCCACTTACACAAAGCTAGATTACAAATGAACATTGATAAATGCAACTTTGAGACTAAGTTTACAACTTATTTGAGCTAAAGGTATGCTGTTGGAGTTGTTCTGTCAAAACCTAATAGAAAACCAATTATTTATAAATCTTATAGAGTGATATCTCTGCTGAATTATCTGGGAAAAATTTTGGAAAAGATAATTGCAACTAGATTGTCTTTTCTATCTACTACTACTGATTTATTGTATGATGATCAGATAGGAAGTAAAAAGTAAAACTCAGCAATTGATGCAGTTCTCTCTGTAATTCATGATATTTAACTTGCAAAGAATGAAAAAATGGTTACAACTGCATATAGAATCCAACTTTGAAGGCCACGGCGGCCGAAAGTGGCAGGCGGTTGGGCTGCTTCCGGCCGCCCATGCACCCCGAATTCGCACCCACACTAGCCGCCACTAGACCCAATCTGGAATCCACCCATCGCCGCTTTTTGGGATACCATTTGACGCCCGAGGCCGGGTCCACGGCCTCACTTTCTGCTCGCGCGACTGCTCGCGTGACTGTCGCGAATCGCTCACCCACTCACTCGCCCATTCGCCCAGCTGGAGCGTGCCGTTTCTGGCGCTCAGCCCTTCAACCATGATGGCCGCCGGGATAGTCCTGGATTCCCCATTCTATAAATACTATCATGTCTCCCATCCCTCTCGCTCCTCCCTTTGCCTTCCGTTGCCGTTGGTTCCTCTGCAACTCATTATACCCAAGTCACCAGTCCCCCTCCAATCCGCCCCAACTCCCTTGCAGAGGGCTGGTCTACCCCGGCCTTCCTCCATAGAATCTCTTTTCTATCTACCTACGCATCAGCGACGGCCTCACGCGCCCACTGAACGTTATGCCAGTTGGGAGGCCCAAAGTGCCGAAAGCTGGCAGATCACGCACGGCGGGTCGCCTGGATTCACCCAGAAAGCCGAACTACAGAGCCATATTGGAACAACATGAGGCCGCTGGCCGCACATCCAGAATCTACGCCGCAAATTCTCAGAAAAGTGTGGGGACGGTCCGGCGGAAAGTTCAACGGTAAGTGTTGATCTCTGTAAGGAAATTGAATTTACCTTCTTACGGAGAAAAGCTTCTGCTATGCCGAACTGAAGACTACGGAAGAGGAATTCCTTGAGAATCTGACGGCGGGCCGAGTCAAGACATATTTTGATTGGGTCGAGGACACCCACCGGAACAGCATCAAGGCAGCATCGGCCTTTGACTCTTACTGGCGGGTCCTGAAGATCCTGTATGTGGAGCGCACTGGCCATGGCATGGACAGTGGGATGGAACAGGATTGTCTGAACGTAAGCTCATCCAAGTGACTGACGTTGCTCCAGCTGATGAGTGCCCTGCACAGTATAAGAACGTCGTGATCAAGAGATGGGGTCTCCGGCGACGGCGGAGGAGGGGCACGTCTGGCACCAAGGACGATGTGTACCGCATCCTCCACGCCCATTGGACACGGTGTACGAAGGCGTATGCCGATGAGAAGCAGCGACTCTACGTTGCTGCAGGTATCCTCTTGTCCTTCATCTCCGGTGCCAGGCTGGTCTCGCTGTTCGACACCCGGATCAAAACCGGTGATGCGGAAGCCGGAGACGGACAGTCAAAGGGATTGTCGCACACAGCGAGCAGGGGCTCAAAGAACAGGACCGACCGTCGGCGTCACCGTCCCCGAGCCACAGGGGCCACCCCCGACCGCTACCCAACGGCGGGATCCGGGATCGGCCAGCACGGTAACAGACCCATAGCACTAGAGAAACGCAAGTGGGCTCTTTCCGACGACGATGAGGAATATCGTGACACAAAGAAGGCACGAATCATGGCTCCCCGAAAAAGCTGTCGCTCCGCCCGAGTAGAAGCGTCCTGCGGCAAATACGGGATGCGCGGTGAAGACGTTATGTACGATCCCCTGGATAGCGACATGGATAGTCATATGAGCAATGATACGGACTCTGACTCAGGGTATGTTGATGAAGAGAGTGACAGCACTAGCGGCAGTTCCGAGGAACCCCTGTTTGGCGAGCTCGTGCGAGAAAACGATACCGACACCGAGTCGAGTGCAGAGTCAGTGGAGAGCGGCTGCGCCAGCGATACGTCCGCCGACAATGACATCAGTGAACTTGACCGCTTTATAGAGGACGTGACGGACGACGAGTATGATGCGGGCCCTGAGGAGACTGGGGCCATTGTCTGGCGGCATGTCGGCTTCCACATCATTCGGAGCCCTGTGGCTGGCCGGCCAAACATTCTCCTGGCCAAGGTCACACTCCTCCACACCAAGGGTGAAGACAAGAAGCCGCGAGTGTAGCTATGCAACTTTCCCTCTTCTCAACCCCCGTACTGCATTACGCTTCATCGACTGACTGACAATGCAGGAAAACATTCGTCATCAGCCATAATCCGGAGCCGCTCCTGGATCTTCTGGGGCACTTTCTCTCCATGGCAATAGATGACGAGATCTTCGCGCCCGAATTCGAGAAGCTCGAAGACATCTACTGGTATCCCATCCCGTCCTACCTAGGCGGTATGAGCCTAAAGATCAAGGCAGAGATGCTGGACGTGCCGGTGTTCCGCCAGCCGGAACGCACGGGCGATGGGTATCGAACATCAGAGAAGACGCCGCTCAAAGGATCTACATGGAGCGGCTACCTCAGACACCTTCGCCTGGTGGCTGGGCTCAAATATAGTCTGACCCAGTATGTCTGGCGACGCTCTCTCATCAACGCCATCAACAGTATGTGCCTGCCCCACTACTCTCCTTGGTCCCTTCGTCTATCCTCTCTTTCTTCCCATTTCCCCTGGCCAGACTAACTGGTGACCTACCGGATCCGCAGACAAAGCTCCGTCCTCCGTTCGGGATCAAGTAGCCGATCACGAATCC
Source organism: Histoplasma mississippiense (assembly GCF_000149585.1). Taxonomy (NCBI): domain Eukaryota; kingdom Fungi; phylum Ascomycota; class Eurotiomycetes; order Onygenales; family Ajellomycetaceae; genus Histoplasma; species Histoplasma mississippiense. Next base: position 510,479 of record NW_001813981.1, on the reverse strand, counting down.
AATGCGGTACGGTACTATCTGGACACGGTCATCCGCTTCGATCTGGAAGCCGCGGCCATGGAGCTTCCGTCCAACGATGTGGTCCAGAAAGCAGCCCATGGGCTGTTCTTGAACGCCGACGCCACTGCCCCGACGGAACTTACCGACGAGCTGAAAAGAAAGATCACTGAGAATCCAAAGATCATAGAGCTTACCGAGCGTAGTAAAGAGCTGACCCGGAAGCTGAGGGCGATGGGATTCCGTTCCGTGCCGGCAGCGCGGGGCAAAACTCCACTGTACGAAGAGAAGATGAAGGTGGTTTCCCGGCTGAACCGCAGCAAAGTTTACCTTCACTCCAAGCTTATTGAGCGGCAGAGGCGGTGGCACTTCCGGCATGCTGATACGGAGCGATTCAACCAGCGACTCCGCAACGGCGCGGGCGGTGGGTCTCTGGATGAGTGTCCGGCCCCGCCACCACTTCAGATCTCGGAACGGAGACGGGTCGTCGAACTGACGTGCGCTGGCACTCAGGAACTGACTGAGGATGAGCAGTTCGCGCGCCGGTGTGCGTGCATCATCGTTTGGTTCAAGCTGCAGCGTCGGAAGGAGGTTCAGCGTCGGGGCCGTCACAAGAAACACCAGCCGTCCCAGCGAGATTTCCAACCTGACCCGCCCCTAGACACCGTGCGGGCGAAAGAATCCATTCCGGCGAAGCTGGGCGATAAGCAGTGCCCATTCTGCGTCGCTGATATCTCGTTGCCTTGGGGGGAGCGGATGAAGGTCCGGGAGCGCACGAACAAGTTCTGGAACCATATCGAGAGCGTCCACCGCGAGGAGCTAAAAGCGTACTCCACCGGACAAAAGCACTGCGGGATCTGCAAAGTACAGGGTGTCACCTTCACTCCACCATCCATCATGGAATTCAAGAGTCATACTCTGAGTGTACACGGTCCCCGTCTGCGCCCATGAGATGCAGATCGCGTCTGCAGAACGTAGCATCCAGAGAACGATACATAAACGTGACTAGTGACTGATTGCTTGAGATAATTCTCCCTTACTGTAGGCTACATCCTTACAGAGTTTGACTGTAATCGTGAAAAGTACGGTCTCGTGAATGAATCCACCACTATTCAGGAAACTGAGTCAAAGCCTTAGGGTCAACTTGCGTGCATGTCTTTCCCTCATAGTAATCTTCGCTTGGTGCTGGTTCTTGTTATCACGACTGGCCCTAATCCATTCTGGGTCAAAATCCTTCCGTCCCAGCTCGTCCTCCATTATACAAAACTGAGGGTCAATGCAGGTGGAGTTACCTCCCTTTATATAGATAGATTCAATTTCTCAATTACACTCGTTTAACTGTACATTCCAAATGGCAAAACTCAACCGTCTGGGTTCTACCTAGTAGCTCTTAATAACACCAGCGATAACCTGGCGACAAGTGGCGCAGGTTTCACCAATGGGGGGAACGCATTTCGGGCAATACCGATGTCCACACAGAAGGGTCCGCCACCCTGACGGGATGGTAAAACAGATCTGGCATCGACATTGATACTTCAGCTCACGGACTTTGGTCTCAAGCTTGTCAACCCGCTCATCCTTCCTAGCCATTTCCGCACGCAGGCGTTGCACTTCTTTCTCCAGCGCCTCTGTCCGCGCATGCTCCGCCTCGAAAATGTTATGGATTTCCTGGTTCGCGGTTTCCTATCCCAATATCAGCCAAGAAGGAGCCTCGCCATGGGCCCTACAGGGAGGAGTCTTACCAATACCGTGTCCAGGTTGGGCATTTTACGTCTTTTCGGTGGCTGCCACATTTCGGAGGGTGCCGGGTCGTCAAATTGAGCCTCATACATTGGGTAGCTGTAGTCTGTGCGGGGTCTCTTTCTTCGCAGCTTTCGCGCCGGGGGCTGGCGTTCATCCATCTCCGAATCTGAACTGATGACGACAGTGTGATGAAGCCCGTCGCGGGGACTATCAGCTGACGCCATGATTGAAAAATGGTGGTGCCCTGGAAAAACAAAGAGGACGGATGAAGAGCACCGCTGGGGGAAAATCGGGCTTTTTATGTTCGCTCAGTCGTCCTCGAGTACGCAAGGGCCTCTCGGTGGTTGGTGTCTCGCGGTGGTGTAGGATGAGAAGTGGAGAAGGAAATGGAAGAGGGACAGATCCACATTCTGGCAGGATGGGTCGAGATAATTAAGGAAGAGGGAGAACGGAAGGACTTGAGGGGGAAACCACGCATATTTATACCTGTAGCGAGAGCACAGCCGCCTCACAATCACAAGACCAGTCACGGCTGGGACAGGGGGTTGGCGGTGACCTGCAGCAATGTCTCCAAGAAGAGAAATGGGAGAACCGCGCCGGGGAAGGAGGCCAAAGGCTCCATCGGCGCCCCCGCAAGCACCCGCGACATCGACCACGGGAACCATAATCTCGATGAGGTTTCCCCTAACGGGTGGGACGATTTCACCGGCGCATTCATCGATACTCGCACCCCGCAGACCTGGGCATTTCCAGGATGATCACCTCCGGCATCACAACGCCTCGATGCAGGTCGCGCCTCAGATATTGCTTCATGTTGGGTGTTTTCGCTTAGAGTAGAGACACCATGGGCTCGAGCACAGAGGCGAAGCCAGGCCCACCTTTTCACTGGCACACATGGTTGGGTGAAGCTCGGCCTTTCTGATGCATGCCACCCCCTTGCTCTTTGTCCCCGGCGCTATCGATTGTAGGAAAGGGTTTGGCGGTTTGTCGATTCGACTTCATGGTGCATGGCCAGGGGGAAAAAGGGGGGTTGGATTAGGTTGACTGGTCGACATTGACTGGACGAGAGCCAGGTTGGCATGGGGGTGTGGCCAGGAGCACGTCTGCGTTGGTCCACCCCATCAATGCAACATCCCCCGGTTCGGCGGCTTCTTCAGTATGGATGATTGGCGATCCATGCAAGATGCATCTCAGCTACTATTTTTCCGTTGATCATGGGACATATAAAGACCTCCAGTGCCTCCTGGATTAAGATCGAGGGGAGAAGAGCACCCCATCATCTCATCTTGCAACATGGCTACCTTCATGTATGATATCACCTCCCCTGGACCTGCCGACAGTTCTCCCTCGCCTCAGCTGCACACAGTGCACCTCCTGGAAGTGTACACTCCTGATCCTCGGTCAAACAAAGAGCCCCAGCACCTCCTTCCAATGCCCATACCTATGCCTGTGCCCCTCTTCTCTGCGTCGGGTGACCTCTTTAAGAATGCAGCAAGTGAGATGTTTGCTGATTTTTTTGCACTGCCATCCACTGTCTCTGGTCTCAATGACATTAGCTGGGACGAATGGATCCTGTTTGACATCTCCTCAGTTGATGTCCCCTTCACTGTCACTTCAACTGTCGGATTTCTCCGACGACCCAATCAAGGAGGCTCACCCAAGCCTGAGCAATGTTGCCAATGACCTACCCAATTGATGAGAGCCAACTCCTCCCCTGGCCTTCAACTATCTAGAAGGCAACACATCGAAGGAGCTGTTGAATTACTCCGATGATTCCATCGAGGCTGACCCACGCCTGGGTGAGAGGAGGGAGACGCTAGATAAGCAGGAAGATATTATCATGCCTCCTTCTCAGGTGAAGATACTGAAGCTGGTGTATAGGTGAGACAGGGATGAGATGTACCAGATAGTAGGACGGATAGATTTACATGAAACACGTAGATATGGCATACAAGGAAAACTGTGAAAGTACTCAGGTTCTGCTGTCAGGCATGCTTCTGCACTGGTTCAGGCGCAGATGTAAGGCTCAGCGCCCGCTCTGTGAAAAACATTTTTCACATGTCCCTCACTCTTGCAGAAGACCCATCATTGATGAGCCAATGAATCCCAACCTGCTTAGCGACTCTAATCTGTTTGTCGCCATTCCACCTTCAATGAAATATAAAGAGGGTTCCCGGGGGTTACGAGGTGTATGCCAAGATGACATTGGACGATTTGCAGGAGCATGGAGGGTTGGAACTGCTGGCAGCTCACTGGAGTAACAATTGTCGTTGAACGAGGTCACGTGTATTATGTCAGCGAGTTGCTTAACGCTAATTGTTTTGTGTAACAATTGAAGGTCTCTTCATTCTCTTCATGATCTTCGTTTTCCTCTTTTGTTTTCTATGTTTGGTTTCTTCATTTCGTTTCACTTTACTTTTTCTTCTTCATTTTATCTATCCTGGCCGGCACACGCATCCAGAACTTGGAAATCCCACTTCGGATACAATCTCCCCAAACCGTATTTCGAGAGAACGCCCAGACCTCTCCCTCGGAATTCTCACGACGCCCGCTTGAAGAACCCACGTTGACCAATTTGGCTGACAAGTCATCGCTTACTTCGAATCACTAAATAACAAGTTCATACGAATTTCTTCAAACATTGTAGTATTAAACATAACACGCGCCACTAAATTACTTAGATATGAAAGCATGCGTTCACCCTCTGTTAAACAATATTCTAGCCATCATGCAATAGAGAATAGCCACCTCTGCCACAAGAAATTCTTAGCATTAACTTTTAGAGAATTGGCTTGCAGATCTTTTTGGCATGCAGACCTTTTTGGCATGTAGATCTTTTTGGCTTGCAGATCTTTTTAGCTTGCAGTTTTGACTTGCATATCTTTTTTGCTTTTGTAATAGTTAATTTAAGCTTGCAGATCATTTTTCATGTGCAGACCCTTTTTCTTTAATTTTAAGCTTGTCAATTTTCAGATGTTTTTACATAGAAAAAGCCATCGGCTGCTTTTGTGAACATATAAGTTCTTATTGCCACCCAAAGCCTTCAGATAAAGTAACTATAAATTTTTTGTTATGTATCAATTTTTTAATTATGGCTGATATCTCTCAACTCTTCACTAAATCTGAATGGACAAGCAGTTATCTCATTCTAACTTAGCCTTTAGTGTTGTCATTGGTTCTGTCTTTCTCTTTGCAGCTGTCAGGGTGTTATTCAGCGTTAGGGCGTACAAATTGGTGTGATGCTGCTGCCCGTGTTGTTCTTTGATTCAGGATCGCACTCGGGCAGATGGATATCAGAAAGTGCCTGTAATGACTGCTAGCGATTTACAAAGAGAATCAGTAGCTAAAAGAGACTAGATGATCCTAACAGGAAGTTAGAAATCACTGCTAAGAGAGCCTGGAGCATCTTTTATAGCAGTTAGAGAGCTAGCTAAAAACAGCAGCGATTTAACTATAAGATTCAATCTATACATTGTGTAAAGATGAGGTCCGCGATCCATGGACCTGTCAGAGTCAGAAACCTCCCCAGGTCAGAAGCCTCCCCAGGTCAGAAGCCTCCCTAAGCCAGAAGCCTCCCTAGGCCAGAAACCTCCCTAGGGAAGCTTCTGCTTTGGGGCCACTACCATCCCTAGGTTCAATACCGTCCCTAGGTCCACTGCCCCCCCTGGGGCCACTGCTTTCCCTAGGTCAGAAGCCTTCCCCAAGTCAAAAACTTCCCCAAGACAGGAGCCTCCTTAGGTCAGAAGCCCATCAACCAACCCCTCTCTCAACAGGCCAGGAAGTTGAACCGACGAACCCCTAACTGCACTGCCCGAACCTCGTGATCACCTTCCCCGCCCTGGGTATATATATATGGGCTCCCTCCCACCTCGGATCCATCTTTCTTTCAATTCCCTTTCCACCTCCCATCCTACACCGGCGACTGAAACCTTCCGCCAAGCCCTCTCTGGAGCTCTTCATCACTCCTCTTTGCTGATCTACGACACAACCACCTTTCCATCTCTTAGCTATGGCGTCAGCCAATAGTTCCCGCACTGTCATCATCATTTCAGACGAGACGGACAAACAGCCCCTGGCACGAGGGACGCAAAGGTCACAAAGAAAGAGAACCTTCACCGACTACAGCTATCCAACCTATGATGGTCTATCTGATGATTTAGTGTCCTCTGATGCTCTGGAGTCCGAAATGGAGCGGCCACTGAAAAAACAAAAAATATCCAACCTGGACACGGTTTTGGTAAGACATTTCCCAGTGAGACTCTCGGGGATTCCTCCTCGCTGATATTGAGATAGGAAACGGCGAATCAGGAAATTCATACCATTTTCGAGGCGGAGCGTGGAAAGAGGAGGAAACTGGAGGAAGAAGTGCAGACGCTGGAAGAAGAAGTGCGGCACCTGCGTGCAGAGATGACTATGAAGGATGAGCTGTTCCGCAACCTTGAGACTAAAACCTGGGAGTTGCAGCATCGATGTCAATGTGAGATCTGCTATAGCATCCCATCGGAGTGGAGAACCCTTCTGCCGTGTGGACACCGGTTTTGTGCAGGATGCCTTCGTCCTCTCATTGGTGATGACTGTCCAAAGTGTCGTAAACATATCACTGGTATCCTCAAGAGCTATTAGGACTAGATAGAAACCTTTTATCCTTTTTCTTAGTTAGAGCGGTAGAAACATCATTGTTAGTCGTGACTTTGTTCTAGTTTTGAGGTTTGCTCTGTGGTATATTTGACAAATATATTAGTAATTCAACTTCTTGTCAACTTATGAGCCAATCAAATGTCAAGTTCAAGTGGAGAAATGAAAAGAAACTTACATTTACAACTGATACCTGCAAAGAAGGCCGGCATAGATCCTCTAACAAGTTCACCCATACAGATTATTATTAGACTTCTTCACGAAGCAGAACCTGTCACATCTTCCTTATTAAATTTGATATTGTCAACTTCTCCTCCTGCCTCCAAAGAACAGAGAGAAGGGAAGGGGGCTCCGCACAGGCGACAAAAGGATGAAGGGGTCGAGGGCAGCGGTTGTCATAGCTTCGGAGAGTCTGTGGTATGCCGACAGCGAACGAGAACGAGAGAAAGACCAAGCGTCGCGCGTAGCGAAATGCCGAGAAATCCTGGGGCCTTTGACAGAGGGTCCTTGGTCGCCACAGGACCACAGAAATCGATTCAATGGCCTCTGCCGTCTACAGCCCAGCACGGCCACAAGTTGGCCCTCTTTGGGCCTACCAGGTCCATGGAACGCGATCCATGGACCCATCAGGCTTATTGTCTCCTGCCTCCAGCATGGCAACCTAGGTCAGTGGTCCTTGGTCATTATGCTAGTGACCACATGATGTAGTCCCTGGCCTTTTGTCAATATTCTTCTGCCACCGTGCCTCTGGCCTGATTGGACTTCGGCCCTCGAGTTTGGACAGAGACTGTACTTCGATGAGCTACCAAGGGTGGTGAACAGAATGCTGACTAATCTTGTCGATAACCCTAACTTGTCTAATCCTGGTATGTATATATCTCAGCAAACGACAACGGGTTGCTGTATCATTATTGCTTGAGATTGATACCAACCGCTATCGTAATTGCCATTATTACTGAATTATTACTAATTACTCAATATCCCAGAAGATGATGTCCCACCCGGCCATACAAACAAATTTCAGCAATGAATTAATCAGAAATAGAAAGGTTTCGTGAGATTCGGCCATCTCCCTGCATCAATGCTGACGTAATCCACGTGACCTCGTTTGACGACAGCTGTTCTTCCAGGAGTAATAAGCTGCCAGCAGTTCCAAACCTCCATGCTCCTGCAAATCGTCCAATGTCATATTGGCATATACCTCATAACCCCCTGGAACACTCTCTATATTCCGTCGAAGGGATGGAATGGCGATAAACCGATCAGAACCACAAGGCAAGCTGGTGGGAATCATTGGTCCATCGATGATGATTGGGTCTTCTGCGAGAAGTGAGGTGTGAGAAATGTTTTCACAGCACAGGTGCTGAGCCTTACCAGCAGAACCTGAGTACTTCCAAGGCTTTTCTTGCGTGCCCCATGTTTCTTGTAAATCTGTCCATCCTACTATCTGGTACATCTCATCCCCGTCTCGCTCATAGACCAGCTTCAGTATCTTCACTTGAGAAAGGGGCAAGATAATGTATTCCCGCTTATCCAGCTCCCCCAACGCATCACCTTCCCAACGGTCGGACACCAGGGGGGTCACTTGCTCTGATCGGTGGGCTTGGATGTGATGTTCCTCGCCCGGGCGTGGGTCAGCCTCGATGGAATCATCGGAGTTCAACGGCTCCTTCGATGTGTTGCCTTCGCGATCTTCTGGGGCCAGGGGAAGAGTTGGCTCTCGTTGATTGGATGGGTCATCAGCAACATCGCTCGGGCTTGGGTGAGCCTCCTCGATGGGGTCGTCGGAGAAATCCGACAGTTGGAGTGACAGTGGGGGAACATTGACTGGGGGGAGTCGAACAGGATCCATTCATCCCAGTTAATGTCATCAAGACCAGAGACGGTGGATGGCAGGGCAGAAAAATCAGCAAACACCTCACTTGCTGCATCCTTAGAGAGGTCACCGGACGCAGAGAAGAGGGGCACAGGCATGGGCATGGGCATTGGAAGGAGGTGCTGGTGCACTTCGTCTGACCGAGGATCAGGAGTGTACGCCCACAGGAGGTGCTCCATGTGCAGCCGAGGTGAGGGAGAACGGTTGGCAGGTCCAGAGGAGGTGATATCGTACGTGAAGGTAGCCATGTTGTGAGGTGAGATGATGGGATGCTCTTCTCCCTCGATCTCGATCCAGGAGGCACTGGAGGTCTTTATATGTCTCACGATCAACCCCCACCTGCGAACAAAAATAGGTCGAGGCTAATCGAGGAGGGTAGGAAAAATAGTAGCTGAGATGCATCTTGCGTGGATCGCCAATCATCCACACCAAAGAAGCCGCCGAACCGGGCAATGTTGCATTGATGGGGTGGGCCAACGCAGGAGTGCTCCTGGCCACCACCTCCAGGCCAACATGGGCTCTCGTCCAGTGAATATCAGCCACCAACCTACCCCCCACCCCCTCTTTTCCCCCTGGCCATGCGCCAGGAAGTCGAATCGACAAGCCGCTAAACCTGGGGACAAGGAGCACAGGGGTGGCATGCATGAGGACGGCCGAACTTCACCCAACCATGTGTACCAATCAAAAAGTGCGCCTGGATTCTCCTCTGAGCTCGAGCCCATGGATGTCTCGACTCTAAGCGAAAACACCAACATGCAGCAATATCCAATGCGCCACCTGCATCGAGGCTTATCATTTTGTGATCCACACCCCCATGAGTGCGGTTTGGCAATCCCATAGGGGCTTTATACACGAAAGCAAGGTGAAGGAAAATGCAAAATGCAGCTCATCCTCTGGACCTATCATCCATGCCGGCTTCTCCAAAGGGCGCAGCAAGGTGGGCGTCAGATCAAGCAAAGTTGGGCTCTCATCCAGCCAACATCGACCAGAGGGATTCCCCCACACTGTAAATCAGCACTCATACCAGCCAAAGCCTTTCCCCAACCCTCCTGATACGCCAGGAAGTTCAACCCAGTCGATAAGCGAGGGTCATTTGGCTGGCATGTAATCGAAAGAGGGAACTACACCCGCAGCCAATCGTCTGCACATGAACCAGTGCAGAAGCATCCCTGGCTTCACCCCTGTGATCTTTTTGCGAGAGGGCGCAGCGAGATGGGCATCGGGTCAGCCCGCCCTAGCGTTCCCTCCAGGAAGTAAGGACCAGGTGGAAGGCATTGCTGACAGACAGTGCAGCCAGTCCAACCAACATGGGTTTGGGGTTTAAAGGGCTATAAATGGCGCTTTCCCTCTCATTTGAATTTAGTCTTTGCCCTTCTCCAAATCTTTTTGTCTTCTTCCAATATTCTCTTCCTACTCTGCATATCTGCACATCCTCAGCATGGATAGACAAGGAACCGAGGGCCCTCCGCCACTACCCAGTCAACTTTTTTCGTCTGGTGCGCAGCAATCCACTCTTCCAGCTTATTGCGCGGTGCTGGGTGACTTTCTCGAGAAGGTGCCCTTCCAAACCTATGCCTCTGGTGAGGGTTTAATGACACCCTATCTCCATCCTTCAAATCGATTTCTCATCTAAGACTGCAGCCCCCCTTAACGTCCCGCCCGAGCGGCTGTCTGTTGACAGGACCTCAAATAACCGGCCTCAGCCTCCTGGTGGCATCGAACCCGACGGCAGAGGCAATATCTCGGATTCTGGGGCTACGACAGAACCGTTGGCCCATGATGAATTGAAGAATCTTCCCTATTGGTATGAGGCGCAGCAGGTTGAAAAGAGCCTTAAGATTTGTCATGTCGGAGATAAAGTATGGCGAAATAATAAATATGTTCACCGTGTGTTTTATGTGGTGGGTACATATCTCCCAGACAACTGGCTCCCTGAAAATGCGAGGCGCCGGCTGCGGAAGCAGGAGGAGAAACAAAAGAGAAGCAAGGAGAGGAAACAACAAAGGGAGAAGGAGATGCAACGAAAGAATCGTCTGAGCACATTACGTCCTCGACCATCAACACGCAATTAATGGAAGATGGGATGTCAGGCCGCTCATTATTTATTTGATATCATAATACACAGTCATTTATCCATCTGCCTTCTCTTGCATTAATTAGGTGATACTGAAGCTGTGGGTAGTATAGTCGAGTCAATCTGTTGCTCCACGTCTTGCCCATCTGCCGGGAGCGCCCTAATATGGTTCCACCCGGGAGTCGGTGAAGTGGTGGCCCACGACCGAAACTATAGCTCCCCTATGGGAGTTAGGGAATTGGGAGAATGCTGGTGAAGGCGAACCCTCAGGGAGTGTCACAATCTTGCATGAAAAGGCAGCAATGATGGAACCCCATATGGTGTCGGCATCCCTGGGGAAGTAAGCTCCTTCAGGAGCGCCGGAATTCTGAGTGAAAAGGCCACAAAGACTGAAATCCCATGCGGTGTCAGCATCCCTAGGGAAGTAAGCCCCTTGGGGAGTGTCAGAATTTTGAGTGAACAAGCAACAAAGATAGAATCCCATGCAGTGTCAGCATCCTTGAGGAAGTGAGTCCCATGCGGGGTTGGCATCCCCGGGGAAGTGAGCCCCTTGGGGGAGTAAACTCCTTGAGGAGTGCCAGAATTTTGAGTGAGAAGGCAACAAAGATAGAAATCCCATGTGGTGTCAGCATCTTTGGGGAAGTGAGCTCCTCAGAGAATGCCACAATTTTAAGCTCATAGCCACCATAGCAAAAGCCCGTGAGGGGCGCCATAACCTCAGAAGAGAAGGCCACAAAATTAAAAGTCCGTAAGGAGCCGACTCTCACCAGAGGATAGCGCCATGCTGAGTGAAAAAGCCACAGAAAAGATGCCCATCGGGGGTGTCATATTTTTTAAGTGAAAAGGCCACAGATAATGACAATCCTTGAGGTGAAAGACGAACTTGAAATCTTATTGATTCTTGGCATTTTAGGGTTCAGCAAGCACCATAGCTTTGAGCGTGTCTGAATTTATAAGTGGATAGATTGTATATTCGGCGGCTGCATCATGACACATACTTGTGAAAGCAGCCAATAAAGCTTAGACTAGATTACGTTTCAAAAAGAGCCTAGTGATGGTTTCGAATTCATTGTAATTTACAGCCAACAAAATCTTTCATCTATCTCGCTCCTGCTCCAGTTTCTCTTGCTTTCCCTTCCCCGCTCTAGACTTCTGATATTTCATGTAGTTCTCACACGTTGTTCGGGATGGAGGGGGATAATGTTTCTCCTGTTTCTGTAAGAGCTATGTTTTTCTAGGGTTGTACCGGACATGTCACTCACAATATCTTTGTCTGGTGGTGGAAAGTGGCTGTTCGAAGCATCAGACATGTTAAAATTAATTGTAAAGTACCGGTTGTCTTCATGGATGAGGAGGTAGACACCTTTGCAGCGACAGTCATCGAAATAGCTACGCAGCATACGCTGCAGTGTGCCTTTCCGTCGGTAACGCATCTGCACGAGGCTACTGTGCTCAGTCCATGGCTTCTTGACACGCTTTGAGTCTGATGTTTGCATGGTGTAGCATTTAATTCCAGTGAAGATGAAGGATCTGGGATTTGATTATTGTCACTTGATATTATGGGGAGAGGTCTCAATTTATAGCTACGAGCAAGTGTTGTGCTTCATTAAGCCAAAAGTCGCTTTTTAAAGGTGCACTTCTGTCGGATGTGACTAGTGTGACTAGTCGCTTTGCTGCGGCACTGCTTGGGCCGCGATCTGCGATCCGAAACCGTGGCCCACACCATTTTCATTCGCAATTGAACTCGGCCACGCGATCCGAATACATGGCCATGATTTGCAATCCAAAACCGTGGCCCTCACCATTTTGTCTCAATTTTCCACTCGGCCACGCGATCCGATCATTTATGCTAAAAGAGAGCATGAAAGTTAAGAAGGAAAAAAACCAAAAACCGACACCGACAAAGAAGAAAGAAAAGGATAAAATAAACAAATAAACATAAATTAATGACTGGATTAATTGGGATTGGTAGCCCTGGATTGAAGCCGAGTACGCTGAGATCTGCACAAATGTAGAAAATCGACTTCCCTGCGCCAAGAAACGGCTCAGCCTTACAGTTTGTGTATTGATTGCAGGTACGACGAGATACATCACGCTAGTCCGTAATAGGAATCGAGAGCCCAAACTGCAACCTGCTAAGCTTTAGCCGCTAAGAGGCCTGCTGAGAATATATGCCAGCACGATTCTGTTTATTCTCACAAAACTTAAAGCATATACGAACCATCCAAGGAAAGGCCTACAACATGAGAAAGCCCAGCGCAAAGATATTGTTCTGGGTTTGTAAACTTAGAAATGTTCTCAGGACAAAGGTATACAGGAATTGTGTTGGGGCAGTTTTTGTAGCCCTTGTCAAGCTCCTGTCCTGGGACTGCTCCTGTCCTGGGACTGCTCCTGCTGGGACTGCTCCTGTCCTGGGACTACTTCTGTCCTGGGGCTACCTCTGCTCTGGGACTACTTCTGCTCTGGGACTGCTCCTGTTCTGTGACTACTTCTGCTCTGGGACTACTTCCCATTCGCCCTTCATCACCCGACGGATAGTGGATCTCGGTTTTAGCGAGGATATACTGGCCGGATGAGTGCTAATCTTCTCTATATATCGTTTCAATTGACCAAATGCCCTAGGTATATATATGGGCTCCCTCCCGCCTTGAATTCATGTTTCTTTTAATTTCGCCGCAAACCTCTCTCTTCATTACCCTTCTTTCTTTTTCCTCTTCTTTATACTCATCTGTAATGTGCTTGTCTGTTCGATGTATTTGCTATCACTTAGCCTACAAGTTGGCTTCTTCAGTGTTTGAGTTCATCTGCCGCGCCTCTCAGAAGAAATCCGCCTTCCTTAACCTGTTATAAATCGCCCATAAATGTTTGAATTATTGGTTGCCTTTAAATTGCTCGAGTCTAAAAGTGAGAGATTAACAATTGAATTTCTTTCCATGTCCCTTCTCCTTTCATCACCACAACATTGTTGGGAACGCCACGTCTTGGCGTCCTTAAGGACGCCAAGACATGGCTTTAGTAAGAGAATCGCCTCGGCACGCTCCTGCCCTTAAAAATGGGTCAATCAAACCACGTACACCAACCAAATCACGCCTTGGCGTCCTTCTGGACCGGACCGTGATGGGCACAGTTGTGAATGTGGAGCAAAAGAATCGGTCCATCACGTCCTAGTAGACTGCCCGAGACTGCAGCAACAACGTCGGGTTCTGCGACAAAAGATTGGGGACAGGTTCAACAATGTCTCCCTGATGCTAGGGGGTAAACCACCAAACTGGACAATAAATGGGACGGAATGGAAAATCAGTAGGGGAGACCTCGATGCGATCCTAGACTTCGCTGAAAACTCGGAAAGATTCCAAGGCAGAGACAACTAGAGTAGATCAGCCACAGGCCCCGACGAGGCATTAAGATCGTGCATGTAATTAGACTAGAAAGGATAGATGAGAGTAGCTGTAATAGTGGTAGCCTGCATATCCCGATGAGGGAGAGGTCAGGGTAGCTGATCCAATCAATCAATCAATCAATCAATCAATCAATCAATCGAAGGGCACAGGCTTTTGGTGGGATCACGGCTTGGTGTGCTCCTGGCAACATCTCACTGTCCTATTCCTGCTTCGATCAATGGAAGCCCTGAACGCCACAACATACATGTGATGACCGTTGAATCATGTATGCTGACCAAATTGCCTGCTGGCTTGCGTACAAAACGTTAAAATGTGAAAATGTGAAATTGCGAAACTGCAAAAATTGCTTTTTCACAGGAATGCAGAAATGCAAGTCCACCAATGTGTCAAGAAAAATCTAAGATGCCTTGCCAGTCATGTCAGCACTGGGCCTTGCTAAGCTTTAACCATCAAAAGGTGGCCCCTGGATGACGTCATAGGTAGAGAACCTTCCAGAAGTCATGACATTGAATTGATGGTCTGGTGCGGCATCTCACGCAGCTCAGCTAGGCATTTGCTTTCATGAGCCATTTCCTCACAAGAGGATTCTCTCGAGAGGTGTTTTGTCACAGAAGAGGCTTTCTAAATAAATACTCTTTAATGGCCAAACTTCACAATATTTAAAGGCTGTTATAAAATCCATGTGTTCTCGCATCTGACAAGGCCTTCATATCTCAGATAGTAATACAAGAGAATGCCTCTGTCTAGAAATATCTCAAGCCCAGCTAACTGAGTCGCGTAGCAACTTAAGAGAGTCATTTTATTCATACAAACCTCCTGTAAGTGTTTTCTCAGGAATTTGGCTGAATACAAACGAATTTGGCGATCTGGCGATCTGGCGTGGTTGGTACGGACCCACATAGTTCTTGTAGCGATCACGGCTAATTTGCTGCAACCGAGAGGGTCTGAGCCCGCTGAGATAAGGCAGAGTTATCAACAAAGAATCTATAGGATAGTGGTCGGTCACGTGATACAGGGAGATCGCCACACAGCGGCCACAGCCAGCCAACACCCCCCCTCGAGATACCAAGAATCATGTATAAGACACCCAATCCACCGAGATAGCTTGCCAAAAATCAATTACATACATGAAATCATTCATTCCCGCCTTTTCCACTCGTAAGCCCGAGCGAATTTATGAAACGCTCAACATGTTGTTGCTCTAGCTTTTTGCCTGTTTTTTGTCAGTTAGCCGAACCAATGTTGATGCTATTTAGAACACTATGCTTACGGTACTTCCGTTGAGCAATTCGATTTTGTATGCGCCGTCGTCCAGCCAAGTCCGATATCTTTGTCCAATCTTCATTGGGATGGGCGCTGGCGCTGAAGGCACTAGTGAGAGTGACATTGAACCGAAAGCTGGAAACGGGAAACGTCAACACGTTGGCCTTTCTTAAAAGAATAATATTCAGATGCAACGGTGTATAGAAACTTACTTTTCACTCCCCGGGTTCGTTCGATTGTCAACAGGGGTTGATAAGCTGATACCGTGAGGGAGCAAACCAATGTGGTTATTCGCATTTACTCCATTAATAGGAGAATTCTCGACATGTAGTGGGTCATATCTTGGGTCTCGGTTTACGAAACTGCTCGGAACATATGCGGGTGGATGATGGAAGGCGTCGACGCCGCTTCCTGCCTAGGGAGAATGATGAAATGACTGCATTGCAGCATCAGTAGTTGAAGTAGCGGGGGGGATTGAAAGTGGGCTTAGTAAATTAAGTGTCATTCCCGGAGTAGATTGTGTATGGCAGGGCATGCCCATACCGTTCCTAATATGCTGTAGGCTATCGGAATCCTGTTGGAAAATGTTGGACCAATCCATCGAGTCGTGACGGTCAAAGGAAGTATGAGAGGAGCTGAGTGAACGGTTGCTAGTTGCGGGTGATAAGACATGCTGAGATGCTATTGAGGATGCGTCCGCAGTATTTCGGGACTCCCACCCAATCGTGTGCGAGAATCCCTCGTCGGTAATTCCCAGGTGGACTGGGAAGAGATCTGGGTCATCAAGGGCATCGCCCTTCAAATTGAGAGCACTGAAAGGGCGAGTAGATGAAAACATGTCCTTAAATGTGCGCAGCTTGTTTTGAGGGTCCTCTTCTAGAGTCGATTTCCCTGAATCATTGCTCAATTCACCAGACCTCGCTCTTTTATGCTTTGTGATCTTTCCTTTGACAAACGAGCCGCTTCTTTTTCTCCTGTCGAAGCCAGACCCGAGTTCAGCTTGGCTGATTTGCTGTTTCAGCTTGTCAATAAGCTTCTTGACATGTGCAACATCGTTGGAAAGCTTTCGCTCGGCACCATGATGTCGAAACAACTTGACCTTGCAATAGCATACTTCGGGCCGGTCTTCAAGGGGTGGATCTCCATGGCCGGTAGATATAACCTCTGTTTTGGCGCATAGGCGAACAGGAATTCCCTTGACGCCTTTGGAATAGCTAAAGTCGGTGGAGAGGAAATTGAAACGAACTGATATCGAGCAGCATGGGTTTCCATTGACAGGGTTCGGGGACCAAATAACAGAGAAACCGTCGAAATTAGAAGTTTCCAGATGAATTTGAGATGGTATTATATCTCCATCTCCGCCTTGGTTGAGGTCCACATGTTCTACCGCCAAAAGCTTTCTATCCCGGTGATGGGCTTCGTTGGAACCACGGCCCGCCTTCCATAACTGCCAGCAATTGGCTGGCTTTGAGCGTTGTTCATCATTCTCAAAAGAAACGCGGATAAAAGTGCGATATTTCAAAGGCTGTGCGCCTGATGTCATTGGCGCAGTATCCAGAACCGACATTGTGCAGGCTTGGCCTTTGTTAAGATACGTAATGGGTATCTCATCGGGGTCTTTTACCATTGCTGTGGCTGCCTTGAGAGTGACATTGAACCGAAAGCTGAAAATGGGGAAACGTCAACATGTGCCAAGCCTCTTTTAAAAGAATAATATTCTGGCGGCAAGTTGCAAGAGTGTATAAAAACTTACTTTTCACTCCCCGGGTTCGTTCGATTGTCACCAGGGGTCGATAAGCTGATACGACCAATGTGGTTAATCGCTTTTACTCCATTAATAGGAGAATTCTCGACATGTAGCGGGTCGTAACTTAGGCCTCGGTTTATGAAACTGCTCGGATCATACGCGAGTGGATCGTCGACGCCGTTTCCTGCCTGGGGAGCGAAAGAATGGTGAAATGAATTCATGTCTATGGCAGATTGCATTGAAGCAGGAGGGGTTGAAAGCGGGCTTAGTAAAATGTTCTGTACGGGAGGGTAGGATATGGCAAGATGTTGCTTGTGGGGGAGGCTTCTAGAAAAGACCAGTGTATCAAATACAGATCAAGACAGGCTCACCCCTATCCCTTTATGCTTGCGGATAACCTGCCAAACCAGGAAATGATGAAAAATGAGCAGAAATCACAGGCTGCCAAGCAGAGTAGCCATTTTTGACAGCCCATCTCTTGATTGGGGCACTGGTGCCAAAATCGTGCATGCATGTAACAAGGCGCGTATGACCCTTCCCTTTGCATAAAGACAAGCTAGCCTGCGTTTGCACAAGGCAATGGGCTAGTGGTGATTGTCAAAACGAGCGAAAACCAAACATTAGGCTTGATACTCACTGCAGGGGCCATCCCCTGTCGGGATATGGACCCGTACAAGCCACCAGTTGCAATGGGAGCCCATCCCCCGATTCCAGCGGTGTATCGTTTCCCGGGTCGACGTAAGGCGCAAACAAGGCAATGAGCGAGCGGACAAGATGCATCAATCAGGAAAACACAGCCGCCAGAGATCACAATCTCCGTCACCCCAGTTTGATGATCCAGTGAAGGCAAACAGGCGCTGGTGATGTCCTGGGCTGCTGGATGACAGGGCTTCGGATTTCTGTTGGCAAAATATTAGACCGACCGAGAAAGTGATAAAATACATAGCCAAACGCCAAACATCACAGCCACATCAGCAATACCCCAATCCAAGGAGTTAAAACCATTCCGTCTCCAAAATTCTCCCGGCCAGAATGTCAAGGCCGGACGCTTGTGCCTCTCGTTGATATAGAAGTGATGCACGACTTACGCGCCCTCGACTGGTATAACCTGGTCATCATTTCAAGCTCAAAGTACGCGTAGCCATTGTGTAACCGCTAGCTTTATAAGTCAGGAGGGTAGTCCAGAGTTCGCGCCCCAAGAACGGACCATATGCAGTTATTGGGGCTCGTACAAGCCGTCGCTTGCGGTGGGAGCCCTTAATTCCGGCTGTGTATACTTTACAATTTGACATAGCTGAAGTTTCAACAGCATCCGGAATTTCTAATTTTCCGGGATGCACTATTTCTTATTGGCACAAGCAAGGATGATTCTATTTTTGGGTAACCAATCATTTCCTTTCGGTTCAATCAGGAACAAACGACGAATGTACAAGAGACAATCAAACAGGGCCCTGCATCAGATAGAGAAGAGTAAATACAGGCCACCAACATATCCCAATTCATAATCATCGTCCTGGGTGATCGCGGGCTATAAAAATATATCTCCCTTGGCGATTGTCGTCGGGTTAGGCAAACTGAAAGCGTCGCGACTTCCCCATGCGTCCTATGAGATATTAATAATCCGCCCACCGAACAAGGAGAAAGTAAAGCGTACATAAGACTAGCTGCTTGCAATGGCAAAATCGCACACACTCAGTTGTTTGAATTGTCATTTTCCTTTTCATAACCATGGCTCTGTTGAGATTCCATTTCATATTCGCTTCGGTAGGCTCGGAGGCAATCGAGACAGTCACGTATTCTTTCCTTAATCATGGAGCTGACATCGTCGGCGGCCAAGAGCTCATCAAGCACTTCTTCTTCTTCCTCCATGTAGCTTTCCCTAGCTATTCTGCCATTCACGACAAGGCGCTGAGCATATTCAAGTGTTCTATAGGCGTCTCGAACTTTAGTGGCATCTTGCTCAGATATTTGTTCATAGAATTGGTCCTGTGTTTTCTCAAGGAGCTTTTTAATCGCCTTAAACTGTTCCACCTCGCCTATCATGCGCTCCACGACTGACAGATGACATGTGGCCATGCCAGACGGATCAGTGGTACGGCGGGTTATGGTTCCTGGTTTTGGCCACGGTTCGTGGCGTAAGGTTGGCGGTTCTGATATTACCCTGTAGAGGGATTTCAGTTGCACCTTGCTTGCTCCGCAAGCAGCTTGGAAATCACCCATCTCTTTCTGAAGGTACTCTAAGCCTTGATGAAGCTTGGCATCTGATATACAGCAACACAATGCATGTATTTTCATGATCTGCATCGCATGTCCATAATCTCTCCACAGGTCGGATACGTGATGTCTGAACCTATGCAATTCCTGCTCCTCGACATCCATATCCAGAGCGCACGATGTAAAACCGCTCAACTTTTCAAACAGCGAATCTAGCCCGCGGAATGCTGGGAAATGGGTTGAAAGATATTTTTGTATGTCATCAATTTTCTCGGTGTCGCAAGAGCGCCGAATAGTTTCTTCCAGGTTGGTAATATTTTGTTCAACATCCTGTCTCGTTCGGATTAACGCGCTATAGACGTCGGCAAGCCATCTCACTTGGGGTAACGGGCCCTCGAGAGATTCCTGAATAAGGTAAGTATTAAGAACAACAAATTTAGAGTACTTAACTTACCATGATGGAAAGACAACTTGAAGCTGATGAGATGTTCTTTGTGGAAGTCTTGACTTCTTCGTGGTCCTGTGAGGCTCCTGTGGAGAATGAATTGTATTTTGCTATATGAGTGTGGATGAACATGGCTATTCTTATAGCTGCTCGGAGCCTGTTTTTCACAGATGTGGATGGCCAGCCTGGGACAAGGCAACGGGCGAGCGTGCCAGAGGAACACATTTAGCTCGATTTGGTTGTTGCAGGGGCTACATCGGGGCATGCAAGCGACAGGGGCCATCTTCCATTGGGATATGGACCCATACAAGCCACCAGTTGCAATGGAAGCCCATCCCCCGATGCCAGCGGTGTGTAGTTTCCCGGGTCAACAATAAGGCCCAAAAATGAGGGTGCAAGCGCGTAACAAATAAGATACAGCCAAACCCGGACTGTATAATCCCCAAAGCAAAGAATTCGTGGCACAGCAACTGCAGCTGGATCACACTGGTAGTCTCTCAATCATTGGTCTGGTTGAGTTTAGCAATCAGGCAAATTATGGGGGAAGATACTGTTTTTGCAGCCCAAACCACACACTACCAAACCCGGAATCCTTTTAGAACCTATATTTTAAAATCTCTTTCTGCCGGGGCCAGTGCCTGGTGCACGCCTGGCGCATGGGCATAACAAGGCAGCCGAGTTCATGTAGGCCTAAATGACAAGATCCCTTCTCATGTTTGGTGCAGGGGAATTTTCCGTCGGGATATGCACCCGTACAAGCCACGAGTTGCAATTGATTCTAGCGGTGCATGCATGTAACAGGGCGCATGTGAATAACGAGGCAAAAGGCCATGCTGCTACGGGAGCAACTTCCTCCCGTGAGTAACAAGTGTGGATGGCCGAGGCAAGGGGCTAGTGACGATCAAACCAAGCGAGAGACAAAAATTTGGCTTGATACTTGGTGCAGGGGACAGGGTATGGAAGCCCATCCCCCGATGCCAGCAGTGCATCGTTCCCCGGGTCAACAATAAGGCGCCGGTACCAAAACTGCGCATGCTTGCTCCAAGGGCCATCTTCCATCGAAATATGCAGCAAGGCGGTTATTGTGACCCGTACAAGCCACGCGAGCCCATCCCTTGATTCTAGCCGTGTATAGTTTCCCGGATCAGCAATAAGGTGCCAAGAATATATTCGATAAATATCACACTTGGGAATTTATAAACATATTTAGATCTGACTGTCAAAGTTCAGGTTCAAGCTGTTTTGTGGTCTGATAGAAGTGTAAAATCGGGATAAATAGCTTCCTACAACTGGGCAGAATTCATCACCGAGAAAGTCATAATTAACCAACGCCAAACATCACGGCCGCATCAGCAATACCCGAAGCCAAGGAGTTGGACCCATTCCAAATCTCATCAGGCACTTTGAAAGTGTGATAATTACTAAGGAGCAATGTCACAGTTAGGCCATCCAGGCTGAAACCCGAAACAGTGCTCAGTTGCCAGAGATCTCCCGGCAGCTGTGAACGCTCGTAGAACACCGGTCGTTGAAATAGAAGTGATACACGACTTATGCGATCTCGATGGGTATATAACAGATGTGTTGACATCAGCCCTCTCAATTGTGTGGAGAGCAAGTGGATGGTATCCTCCAATCTCTTCACAGACAATGGTTCCCCTGCCTGTTGTCGAAGAATTTTTATCAGACAGAGCGCGTATGGTAATGCCAGAGGTCCGTCAACTCTATTCTCGGAGAATGCGCGAAGGATATTTCTTAGACAAAAAGTATGAGTCTTCAGATACTCCAGCCGCTCTTGAAGTACAGGCTCTGAGATGAAAACTATGAAAGCCAAGGGTACATCTTCGTCTTCATCGCCGTGACATACCTATTTAGAATTAGCATTGGCGGTGTCAATTTCCATTTTTATTCCATACATCACCACGGATATCCGGATAGTAGCGATC
Source organism: Histoplasma mississippiense (assembly GCF_000149585.1). Taxonomy (NCBI): domain Eukaryota; kingdom Fungi; phylum Ascomycota; class Eurotiomycetes; order Onygenales; family Ajellomycetaceae; genus Histoplasma; species Histoplasma mississippiense. The sequence goes on along the minus strand of NW_001813981.1, from coordinate 489,141 downwards.
AGCTTTGTCAATCAAGTACGGGCCATCGCTGGGACTGACACCAATGGTGGGATTGTCCTTGCATACGTTAGCTGAGCTCTCCTTAAGTAGGTGAAGAATAGCAGACTCACCATGGCAAGAGATTCCGTCGAAGCGTGGATCCCACTTTGTAAATCCACGGAACGTAGACAGGAGGAAGTTGGGTCCTTATATGGCAATGGGTGTGAGCTGGAGACACCGTGGTTTTTGGCCGTTTCCCTTCTAAAACCTTTATGCTGTCTCTTTACAAAACTGGACGCCCCCTGGCTGGGGTCAACGAATTTGTAGAGTATTTCATTCTGGGCACCATCGCAGTGCAAACCCCTTTTTATGCAGCTGCGACAGGCAGGTGCTGCTTCATCACATTTGACATGCCTTGCTTTGCAGGTCGAACAACCAGTGAAATTTCTATCATGGTATCTTCGTTGGCGGGTTGAACATGTGGTTGACTGTCTCGCGCCCAGGGAATTGGGCTCCTGAAATTTTTTAGCACAGAGAGAATGAACAGGTGGTGTGGAACTCACCATCTCTGCAAGCTAAAATCTGCGGGGCTGGCTTGTGGAAACTATCCTAAGGGGATTTCAATGGAGGCAAGAACCGCTTCTTATCACCTTTGGAATGTTAAGAGCAGATATTCTTCGCTTCGCCCAGCCGGAGCTGATATTTGCATGGCCCCTCGACTACCCAGTAAAGAGTGAAGCTATCTTTCTCCCTCCCAGCCGCTCTCAGTGAACCAAGACACACAAAGGGTAGCCATAATTAGCTGTGTATTTGTTGTCGGCAGGCAGCGGACCTAACCTATTGCAATATACATTCTACATCTTGAAATATTGTAACTGGCTTGAAAGCTGATAGGGTCAAATTCTCAAGGAGCTTTTTATTAAGGCATTCTGTGTATTTAAACTGTCGGAAAAATGGTTGATCCGAAAACCACCGAAAATGTACCCAGCAAGGTGAACTTTTTTGCAAAACTAGACGTCATCTGAGTAACGGAAGCATGTTGGGCAATACTCATGCCCACATGCGCATTTGTTGACCGCCGAGCCAGTTCCTTCGCAGTAGCAGCACTTGATGGCTCGATTAACCCAGGTCTCCCGTTTTTCTCTCTTTCTTTCCAGTTTCAGCGCCAGTTCAGGATAAGGCAACATATAGAGCACAGATGCTGTTTCTGTTTCCGGGTCCTCATCGATCTCGATAGCTTGGCTAAGATGGGTCGCCGGGACTGCGCTTGTTTGGTTGTTTGTCTGAGCATCATGACGTCTATTCGCTTGGTTCGGTTCGTGTGATCGGTCAACAGATCTTTCCCTACGCAGTGTCCTTTCGTGCAAACATTCCGGACACGATGTATGGCCACATTGTCGACATTCCCCCCCACCGCTAACATCCTCCTCACATCTGCAGCAGAAGAGTCTCAGACGTCGTCGAACTGCTTTTCGAACATATCCTTGCCTGGTTTGGCTTTTTCCCCGTATTTTGTTCAATAGATCATGGGCCGTGATTTGGTCGTCATCTTGATCCTGAGATCTGTCGGTTCTTTTGTTGGGTTCTGCATTTTCTCGCATCGCCCGGGTGCTTGCTCTTTTCCGTATTTTCGGGTCCGAGGTCAAATCTTTGTCCATCTCTGAAAAGGCGTTAGCTACACAATGAAAAGAACATTCTAAGAGAACCATATACCTCTCAAAACCAGAATCACTTTGCTTGCTGCCGTGCCTAAAGTAACTGTTTGTGTACTCAACTATACCTTCGCCAGGCCATGCAGGCAAAGAATATCGTATTAGCTCTGAAGAAATTGTGCTTGAGTCTTTAGCTTTAATATCTTTCTGGAGTGATAAGCCCGTCAAACAGGATACTTACAGGTTCGCCTGTTTTGTGAAGTAGAAGCATCCAGCCGCACGACAAGCTTCTCAGTATGGGTATTTTATTTAGACGGAAATAGCTAAAACTATTCAACGTGGCCAGGGAAAAGTCAAATAAAAACACACCGAGCGATGGTGAACTGTAAAAGGGAACTGAGAAACTATATCGGCGTCCATGGATCAGTGCAATCTGTACCCTAGCCGGTACGATTGAATCGCAGCTTCCCCGTCGCTACAAGCAGTCAATTCATCATATCGCAGGTCCCGCCGATAGTCCCCCTCAGACCCCTCAGACCCCTCGCATAATACAGTAAAGATACCCGTCTCCAGGATCGGCCGGTCCGGATAGTAAATTGAGGCCACCGCCCTAATTTTCTGGAAATTACTGTTAGACCATCCAGCAGAAACAGGGGAGGGTGACGTACCAGATGTGCTGATTCAGGGCGAGCCGTCCGAACCTCGTCTAGTCGTGTATAGCTTTCCTCGGTCATGAAAGGGAGGCGAGCAGAACGACTTTCTTGGTGGGGGCTGAGCTGGCCTAAATCGGATGTGTTGTCTGTGAAGTTCGCTAACGGCACAGTGTTCCCCGGTTCGCCAGAATGAGTGGAAATATTTCGAGCCATATAGGCACTAATAGTGATAATCAACATCGCCTGGAGCCATGTCAGCACATGTTGGAGCAAGAGCCATGGTTTCACTGAACTTACTTCGATCCAGAGGGGCCAATCGTGGACGAGTCCACCTGCGGCAAACCCTGCCGTTACGATAACGAGAATTGCATGGATTGCAACCTCACAGATTATCGACCCCTGAGATGGTATACCGCGAATTCCGCGCCATAAAAGCAGGCCGGCAAGTACCGTGTAGTCGATAGATACGACCACAGCTATACCTTTCACCAACTCCTCGTAGGCGACCGAGCTAACTCAATGAGCACAAGGCCTATCAAGATCGGGGAGAAGAGCACACGCACCATAAGATCAAACCGAACTTTACCGCGGGGGACAGAAAACCATATCCTAGAAATAACGATGCAGCAGGGCGTTCGTAAGTGGTCCGCTCTGGATTTTGCTCAGCCGAATCATCTTGACATCGCGGTTAGCGAGGACCAAAGCAGGGGACTGGGAATAATGTACCTCAAGGGCTAGCGGAAATGCTGTACATATTCCCAAGGGATAGTAAAATGCTGGTGTATCTGAAACAAGCTTTTAGCATTTATCCATCTCAGTAGAAGGGGCTTCTCACCCCCGCGTCTTAAGCCTGATAGACCAATGCCAATGACAACAGCATTGACGCAGATAAAGAGAACGAAGATTGATATCTCAGGCAAACGGTGAGGCTGGGGGCGGTGAACGGTAAGCAAGATGAGATGCACCATACTTAGCACGATGAGCGCCGCCGACATAAGCGCATACAAGATGTTAGGATACATGTTGCAAGATAAGGCAGCCAAGGTGGTCCATTTTTAAATGATCTGTCGCGGAGCGATGTGATGTGGTTTATAGCTCTCGGGCAGCCACTCTCTGTGCGCCTCGAATGGGGGCTTTTTCGATGGTCAAGGGGGTATGCCATCCTCATTTCAGCAAATGTTGGACGGCAAAAACTTGTCCAGGGCCTGTACAAATAGTGACACTATTGTTGTTACATCTGAACCCTTTTGAGGATGGCACGGACTCAAGCTGGACGTGTATCTCGCACTCGCTCTCCCACGGTGATCGACGCAAGTTTCCCCGTGCCCTCGACACAGCCTGGCACCCCCTGGCTGTCATGAGGCAAAAGAAAATCCAAAAAGGCTCATTTTCGGGCAGCAACTAATAGGAGCCAGGTTCGCCTGGATCACAGGTATCAACCTAAAAAAGAGGCCAGCAGAACTTAGCGGGAGAGTCAGCTCACCGGGGGCCTCCGCTTCCCGCTAGTCCAACGCTAGCTGTAGCCTGCTTCACGTCAACATTTCAGCCGCCCACGGTTTTGTTTGTACAAGTTTTATTTTCATTTTTGTTTCTGGCAAGGACTTGTTCACGACGACGATACATCTCCCTCAGTATGGGGAATGGTGTTAGCTCTACGGTAAGACTGGTGCAGGCCTCTCACGATCCGGCGTTGAAAGCGAAGCTCCATGAACTTGGGGATATCATCTGCGGCTTGGGTAGCGTGGTGCGTTTCCCCTCACTGGTTCCATTCTCCATAATCTGACATAGTTGGACCTAGACCATTGGGAATTCTCTGAAAGCCATATGCAATTCTCCAGATCGCAAGGAGTCACTTTTCAAAGCGGTTGCAACAGAGATAAATCGCCAGGACGAAGTTCACCAGCTAACGACTAGACATACCTTTTTCCAACAATGGGAAAAGAAGAGCTTATCTGAGAAGCAAGTCGCTGGACTTGCTGCTCTCACAAAAGGTTGGGAGCTCAATGATGACGACCTTCAAGCGCTCAGGAAATCCGCACTGATATGGGCGTCCCAACCTTGGCTTTTTTTTGACACCAGGAAGACCGATCGCACCGGTACGCTTGGGCTTATTCAATTTTGCTCTAATGACATCGAGCAGATCGAAAATGTCAATCCCACACGACGAAAAGTCGATCTCATTGTCATGTTCGACGCAATTGTACAAGAGGTGGAACACCGGCGGCGCTCAAAGAGAAAGAAAACTCACGATGTGACCGTCGACCCAGCAAGACCGCAAAAAGTCATCTCCGAAGTGTACTCCGATATTTTGGAGGGCTCCGGGTCTCCCAAGGAGCACCGGAAGCTGAAAAGGCAATCCGCTAGTGGAAGCAAATGGGCCCAGATTGAACCTCGCTGGATGGTTCTCGCACTGCAAGGCGCCACTGTTAAAAGGTTCGTTATTCCTCTCAGAGAGAGTGGTTCTGCCCAGCTGAGAAGACCTTTAGCTTCGAGGGGAGGCGATGGCAGCCGATAGAAATCAAGGCGATGAATGCATACCTTAAAGTTCTTAGGGCATGGAAGGAAGAAAGTTTACTCTCGACCGCGTATTCAAAGATACTTGAAGAATATCATCACCGTGCTTCGCTCACAGTTCGAGATCAACCCGAAGAAGCGTTCACAGCAACAATCCGCGAGCAGGGTGGAACTCGGGAAGGGAACCACTTGCCACAGAAGCGGACAACATCTTACCCAGAGAAGTCTTCTGGTAAACGAAGATGCGATGGGCGAAACGAACAAGCTACCCAGCCGAGTGGTGGGCACATACCATCGGAAAGCGTCCAAGGTACGTAATAAAGACTATGTCTTGGCCCCCAGCTAATGCTGTTACGTAGAAGCACGATCAGCTATTTCCGGGCAGGGTTCTGCGCCGCGAAAGCAGCATACAAACCACAACCCAGCCTCTCAGACACTGGCTGACCCGGGTGCAAATTTACAAACGCAATTGGAGATGACCTGGGAAGATGATGGTACTATCCACCCACTTCCTGAAGGTAGGATTTCAAACCTGCTTCACTTCTCTGCAGACCCTGACATGTTTAGATCAAACTTCGACCAACGATCCTGCACATCAAATGTCCGTTGACCACCCGGGGACCTCAAACCAAATAGAAAACAGACGCAGCATATCCTCATCGAGCTCAATATCTGAATCCACTGATAACTCGCCGTATTACAGCGATCCTGGTGGCGCGGGTGCCGTTGAATGCCACAATTATTCTTCTTCGAAGCAAGTGCATAATGGTTGGCGGCTAAGCCCTATCGTGGAACTCTCGTTGGAAGAGCGAGAGGCTGCCCAAATGCTTCAACAATTCCAACAACAGACGCAACCAACATCCGATCCACCTAGCTCGCAGCAGGTGGGAGAAATGAGCGTGCGAAATGCCACGAGAGAGTGTCCTCAAGGTACGTCAAGCGACCAGTTTACCGGAACCCTTCTTCATCACCACGAAGATCTCTCGGTTCCTTCCATCCAAACATGCTCTCATTCAGCGTCGGAGGGAGGATGTTATTCGGCAGCACCATCGGAGGAGCGGGTTACACCGCCAGAACAAAGTAGTTCTGCTTATAGATGAATCCCCTAAGCTAATACAGTTAGCAGTTAACGCAAATGGCCTGGCCAAGAATTATATAGATGTTCCATCGCATGTCCCTCGCCCGATCGTCGATATATCCAGACAGGATTTAGTGAGATGGGAGGACGATGGTACTATTCACTCATCCGATCTTTCTAAAGGTAGAATTTCAAACCCAGTTTCTTTGCTCCTCTGAGCACTAACATGCTTTAGATCACACTTCGACCAACGATCCTACCACCCTTAATGCGAATGAATCCCGCCCTCCACATCCAGCCACAACCTCGAATTTATTTTATAACGGGGAAACAACCACAAACATTCCAACATGGCGTAATGTGGTTTTTGACCCAGACACACAGGATATGACAAATGAGCTTTGGCAAGACGGGTTTTTTGACCCTGACACACAGCACCCGACAAACGGGCTATGGCAAAATGTGTTGGCTTCAGAAACAAGCCCAAATGATAGCATGGGTTTCCGTCAGGTGTTGCCACAATTCTTCCCCTATTGTGGCGGTCTGAATGCACAACCATCAGGGTTCTAGGCAGGTTTTTAGTGAGGCGCGTGTTGAACTTATGCTACCTGTTGCAGGTAGATGAACTAAGGTTATTTCCAAATATATACAAATATATGATAAGCAGAAGAGGAGGCAAACACAAACACTGTAATACATAACAGAATTCTAAGTCCAGATCATTTGATGCAAATATCCCATTCATCCCGTTCCCTATGCCTTGTTGTTATCCCCCCCTATCATTTCTTTAATTGTGAGTAAGTCAACACAGGTGTGTATATAGGAAATAATTTCTGTGACATCTACAATTTTCCCAACTGGAACGGTTATTATTGAGTTTTCATCGGGAGTATCGGATATCATAAGGTCATTTGATATAGGAATGAGGCGCATAGGGGCCTTAGCCCAAAACCGAGTGTGATCACCTATTCTCAAAAGTTTGGATTTTGAGGGCTGCCATACACATCAGTACCATATTCACCCATTTAAGATAATATCACACTCACATCTGCCTTAGCTGCATGTAGTATGGTTTTAATCTTCGAAACGTCCAGAGCCTCCATGCTTTCCTTCGGAGTATCAGGTGTCGCTCGCCATTCAGTGATTTTATCCGCATGTTGTTTTAAATATTTAAGTTCGCTTTCGCATTCTGGAGGCAAGGGATTGACATCCAAGTTCTTCCTCGTTTCGGTCGGCATGTTGCTTGGAAGATAGATGCGGGACATAATGTAGGAGTCTGCGATTCCGAGTATTCGAAGAGTTTGCTCCGCTGGATGGTGGTAACTGGGGTGGTGTGGAAATTGGAAGGTACTTTATTGAGGGACGAGTCTTGTCGGGTCAGCGAAAAAGTTTTGAAAGGTTGTTTACCTAACCCCGCCAATCGCATGACATAGGTGGCACTCTCAGCTTTGATACACAACAACCTTGCTCTTGCAACATGTTGGCTCTTCCCTACCGTTCGCAAATTTACAGGATTTCTTTATATATGGAGCGTCAAATACTAGCGGTGAGGTTAACTATGAAAAGCATTAATTCACATCTCATAGCGTCCATTTCTACGGTGATTATTTACAGTGTCAAATTCGAGATGAGGGCTCAGAGAGAAAAAAGAAATCATTTTTGGAGGGGCATTGCATTTGGCGCTCATTGGATGCAGTAATAACATTCACTGGCAGCAAATCTTGTCTTGGCTGCGTCTTGTGATGTATACCGCGGACAAACGCTGATCCGTGTTTTTTTAGGCAAGGTTGGAATTGTTCACCACTTCAAGAATTATCGCCCCGCAAAATGTCGCATCTAAATTTTTGGTACCCATTTTACTTTTTGATGTAACTCCTTATCCCTATCTAATGGCTGATGACGGTTCGCCAGATTACAAGGCTCTCTTCCATAAAGCGGAAGCGGCACGAAGGTAGGTAGCATATCGAGAACGACAGGAAGTAGAGTTGCGAAGACAAGCGGAAAACCGGGAGGCACAGGCAAGAGCGCACAGCCAGCCGACAAGTGCCGCCCCTGAACGTAGCCACCGAGTGAACTACATCAGTGTCCTTTATATGGACGGTTAAACCTCAAGGTGGTTGAAAGGGTCCCATGATTAGTTTTTTTTTTTTTTTTCATTAAAAATGTTATGCGATATGGTGTAATTGATAGAGCTTTGTTTGAATGGGCAGAAAGAGATAATTATGACGATATCGCCGATTCCAATCTACATAGCCACTAATTACAAAAAAAGTTTTATTTGCCGGTATCGTTTCCAACTGGAAATCATGTCAATCAGTAACCATATGACCTATGTCCAATGAGCACCACAAGGGAGTAGTTCGTGATGTTTGATAACCCAAAACGGCACCTACCGTGCTGGCTTGAGCTTAAGTACAGTGATTACTAATACCTAATGCGTTCCTCCCTGGCAGCCAGCAAGCTCTGACATCTCCCGGGTTGGGTGGCGTACATTAATCCTAAATGGGAATAGCCGACCTCCTCACAATACGATTTCAATATTTTGTTTGTACATTCGCGTTGTGCATCAAAGCCAAGCCGGATCAACCCTTTGACCTTTGATTATATATATCAGCATCTAGCTATCTTCTCTCGCAAGTATCATATATTATAACTTCCTAACAATTCTGCATTTTTGTTCCCGTGTTTGCTTCCCATTCATCACATAATATAAGCATACCAACCTAACTTTTCTCCCGGTACAACGCCTAGTTAACCTCGCACCCGCTCAACGGTCTTTTTATGCCGTCAAAATGGCGGGACTTTCGCAAGAAGATCGCAACATTATCAAGAACCATCCTCTAACCAACTTAGTCGACCGTTTACGAGGCACGCTTCAGGAAGCCGAAAGAATATATAAGTCGCGTCTAATTTCTGATGCCGTTGATGAGAGCCTTGACCAACTCTATCGAAATGCGATTTCAAAACTCCTCTCTGCGTTACAGGGAGAGGATGCAGCTTACAGCCTTCGCTCGCGGATAAATGATGGGGATGTGGCGTCTGATCTAGCACAATTATTTGAGCGCCTCCGAAAGGCAAAAGGACACTTCAGGTATGACGACTACCGGCCGCTAGTGAACCTGATTATTCAAAGGCCTCCCACTGAATCCCAGAACGTCGAAACCTGGAACTTCGATGTCTGGAAAACTGTATTTAACCTCATTGACAACATCCCTCGATCAACTCCTCCGGCGAGCGTCCCCCCCTCCTTTGACAGCACGCCAGTCAAATCCACCTCGTCATCACAGAAAGGTTCCGAGCAGACGCGTGAGTTGGTGAATCCGAGGATCTTCGAGGAGATACGTGGCTGCACATTTCGAGACGTCGAGGGTTTCCTTGCCAAGTACTTTGAGGGAAAAGAATGGAGTGACAAAGCAGATGCCATCTGTCGACGCGTGCTGGCCACAGACAGTGATGGGAATTGGGCCCAGTTTCCTGATCCTCCTACGCAGGACAATGTCCTTGCCTGGTGGTTTCGTCTTCAAGAAGACCTTCTCTCGGAATCACGCGGCACCTACTACACCACGGCGAGCAAAGCGGATCTTACTGGTTCGAAGGCGGAACGCCAAGTCGACCTTCTTTTGAGAGCTAGGGGTGGGAGCACCTCGCAAAACAAACACGACTGGAGAGACATCCTGGTGGTTGGCGAGCTCAAAAAATCCAAGGAGGAGATCAAGACCAAAGCCACACTGCTGCAGATCGGCCGCTGCGTGCGTGAGGTCTTTGCTGCGCAGCCCACCCGGCGGTTCGTCCACGCATTCGCCATCTGCGGGACCAAGATGGAGTCGTGGGTGTTTGACCGCTCGGGCCCCTACAGCTCGGGCATCATCGACGTCTACGCGGACTCGAGACAGTTCTTTCAGGTGCTTGTGGGCTACACCATGATGAGCGACGAGGAGCTGGGACTGGACACCTTTATTGCTAGGGATGAAGGCGGCAACAAATCAATAACTGTCAAGGGCCCTGGGAACTCAGAGGAAAGGAAGGTGCAGCTGGGCGAAATGCTTTCCTATCAGCGTGCCATCGTGTGTCGCGGAACCACATGTTTTCTCGCAAACGATGGACAAGCGGAGGGCGTAGCCAAATTCTCGTGGGTGTCGGACAAGCGGAGGCCAGAGGCGGAACTCCTTGAGCTGGCGGCTCGGAAGAATGTCCGGGGGGTCGCCAGGATCATTGGTCATGGTGCCATCACTAGTATCGCCGACATGCGCTGCGGGCTGACCTTCGACGAGAAGCGCCACGACTTCAAAAGCGCACCCCCAAGCACGGCCTCCTCGTTTCATCAATCTCAACCACTCACCGAGCCCTGTCGCTTAGATATCCGTCAAAAGTCGTCTTCCAGGAAGCGCAGATCCCCAGACAAGGGTCTGCAGACATCCAAACGATCACGTTCCACCAATCATCAATCAAGGGACACCCAGGAGAAGAACGAACTAGCTTTCTCCATTCAGTCAGCGCACCAGCCAAGCCTCTTCGACAGGAACGGCGAGGAGACGTACGACAACCGTGTCCTCCGGTGTCTCGTGATCTCTCCCGCTGGCCGGCCGATCTACAGGTACGAATCACCACTGGAGCTGCTCAAGGCACTTCGCGATGCAATAAAGGCGCACCGGTCTCTTTATCTGGATGGGAACATCCTTCATCGGGATATTTCGGAGAACAACATAATCATCACCGATCCAAACAAGACGGATGGCCACTCGGGCATGCTAATCGATCTGGATCTTGCCAAGGAAGTCGGGAGCGGGCGTAGTGGCGCGCGGCACCAGACTGGCACGATGGAGTTCATGGCGATCGAGGTGTTGCTTAATATCGACCATACCTATCGACATGATCTTGAGTCGTTTTTCTACGTGCTTATCTGGCAATGTGCCCGTCACGGTTGGGAAAACTTAAATGAGCTACAGAGACAGGGACAGGACCAGCCCAAAGACAGCATGCTGAGAGAATGGTATACCGGAACTTATAAGAAAATTGCAACTTATAAACGAGGTAACATGGAAGCTGGCGGATTTGAGTACCTTTTGCAGGAGTTTCCGCCGGACTTCGAGCGCGTCAAGCATCTTTGCAGGACCATACGAGGCGTACTGTTTCCTTACGGGAAGGAAGGACTTATTGTTGGAACGCCGCAAGACCCAAAAAGGTTATATGATCCTATTATTAAAGCGTATGATGATACGATAGCTCTGATTGAGACGTAATAGGATTAATGATTGCTCGGTTCTGGCGAATGAGTATTATATATTAGCCTGCCCAATACATACGGTTTAATGTGCCCAGTTATTTCTCTAATTAGGGCCACTCCACTTCTTAGACAGCTTACTCAGTCAATTACATGCTCTACTTTAAGGGTGAAATGTGGATCCCAGCAAATATTCTATGTCTCCTGGAGAAGTGGGAACATTGCTATTCATTACACCTGCTGCACTAAGTTTGAACAACTAAATATCTAGAGGTGGCCGCAGCCCAAAGGTATTGTTGGTTTCCAGAAGCTTTTATCGCACATATGAGAAAATGCCGACACAATAGTGAACTCCACCGAGAAGCAACCATATAACCTATATCCAAATGAGCACCACAGGGCAGTAGTTCGTTTTGATTCGCAGATGTACGTCGTCGGTAATAGCCAGCCTCCCCCGACCTGAGTTCTTTGGGCTTATTTTCGATGTACTTTGCTGAACGGTCAGCAATTAAAGCCCACTGTATATGGAAATAATGCTTACCGACACTCAAATGTTGCTACATCCCGGCTTTCTTTCTTTACTCCCTCTTTCTATCGTCTCGAGTATCGCGGACATTCGATTAAATATTTCAATCATTTCGAGCACCTGGCTATAGATCTCCATGATTTCGTCTTGCGGAGATGTATTGTTGCCGCCTTTGGTGTTCGAGGAGGAGGTTGCTGAAGGTCTTCGCATGTCATAATTCGCATTCGGCATTGCGGCAAGCCAGACGGGTTTCTCGATAACCACAGGGTTCTGTTGAGACGCGAATTTCCAGTCGATTTGCGGAGTATGGTTTATTACGGTTTAAGAGTAAGAATATACATATCCAGAACCGGAGATTCTTCATTCAACATGCTCCTCAATCATTCTCCCAGTTTGACAGTTATTCTGCATATCCCCTTGTTTAGCTGCCCTCCGGTCTATTGCCCGTCCTGTTACGCGTCTTTCTGCCACCGCTTCCGATGAGTGCGTAACTGCCACTTCCGAACTTGTGATTGGCTAAAATGGCGGCGGGGAAAATGGCGCTAATTAATACTAATGCGAAACCTGGTGGCGTTTCTTAGCGGTATATTTGGCAGCTGGGCGGCGCACGCTTTTTGGTAGGGTCCTCCGTATATTAGATGGTATTGGAACAATCACGTGACTGACATTCTCGTAAATTACCTGTATTTGCTTGACACCACCCATCTCACTCTCGTAGAACACTCTTCCAATAATCAATACACAGGACTACTACCCACAGAATGGCACCGAGCTTGCACTCCAAAAATCCAGCTTATCTGTGATATGCTAAAAGGCGATAAACTACTAAATGTATCCTAGGTTGCTTATGCTGCTGAATGCAGCTCGCGGTCAGTTTATTACATGCATGCCAATGATTGGCTATGAGACTGACAGCCTTGCAGATGGACGTAGCTGATTACCCCTCCATCTTCATGGCTGAACTGTCCTGGATAAGATCACGTTAAATCCATCACTTTCATTTCCCTTGTGATTAAGAGAAGGCTTAAATATCCAAGCTCTAGCGACAAAGCTACCAAGAACAGCTCAGAATGCGCCCAAAAAGCCGAACTGATTTTGCAATCGCCATTATCTGCGCCCTTCCTCTGGAGGCTGACGCCGTTGAAGCTCTTTTCGACGAATCCTACGATCGATTGGGCAAATTTTATGGTAAACAACTCGGAGATGCGAACTCATACATAAATGGAAGGATTGGAGAGCATAATATTGTCATGTGCTACATGCCAGGAATGGGGAAAGGAAGCGCAGCAAGTGTGGCTTCAAGCCTACGAGTCAGCTACACTGGAGTCCAGCTTGCACTAGTTGTTGGTATCTGTGGGGGGGCTCCACGTCCTTCTTGTGATCAAAAAGTCTTTCTCGGCGATGTCATCATTAGCGATGCCGTGGTTGAATATGATTTCGGCAGACAATACCCGGGTGGTTTCTGGCGAAAGACTGAAGTCAGGGACATCCTTGGAAGACCGGATCGAGAAATTCGGACGCTCCTGGCCGGCCTTAAGGCACGTCGAACATGCAGCGAATTTCAAGGCCAGATGTTACAGCATCTTCGCACCATCCAGCAATCAGACTCTCAGTGGCATCTTCCGGCCTCCAATGATATTCTGTTTGAAGCTTCTTATCACCACAAGCATTACAGTGTAGATCCTTCTGTTGGTTGCTGTTGTTTTTATGGAGACTCTCCTGATGATATTTGTGAAGAGGCCCTGGAGAAAAATTGCAATAGCCTGGGATGCGATGGGAACCGAGTTAGTCGTCATCGAGATACTACAGAAGGAATTGAAGCATCTGTGCATATTGGGAAAATTGCGTCCACTGACACAGTGATGAAATCCGGAGAACACCGTGACCAGATTGTTAGAAAAGAGAGGGTGATTGGTTTTGAAATGGAGGGGGCTGGAGTGTGGGATAATATTTCATGCATCATCATCAAGGGGGTGTGTGACTATGCGGACAGCCATAAAAACAAAACATGGCAAGCCTATGCAGCAGCAACTGGTGCTTCGGCTGCCAAAGCTTTCTTAGAGTATTGGAGACCTATTCACCGAGAAGGTTAGTCAGAGTATCATAATCAAGCTTTATTACACTAACCATGTTTTTCTGTAGAGAGGGAACATCACTGGATGGTCCCATTTGGAAGAAACCCGCGATTTGTAGGCCGGCAGGACGAGATCATCAAACTCGAGGAATTAATGATGTGTCAGGGTGGAACGACCAAGATCGCCATCTGTGGGCTAGGGGGGGTTGGAAAGACCCAAGTAGCGCTGGAGTTGGCTTATCGCATGCGAGATAGAGATGAGGAGTGCTCGATTTTCTGGATTCCCTGTACCAGCTATGAGAGTGTTGAACAAGCTTACATGAGTATCACACAGATACTAGGGATCCAGGACGTGAAGCCCGTGGAGGCAAAAGACCAAGTAAAGGCTTATCTTAGCCAAAAGAGCGCTGGAAAGTGGCTTGTTATTTTCGACAATGCAGATGATATGGACATGTGGGTCAAGGGCAGCAATACGACATCAAGCCTTAAGAACTTTCTCCCTCAAAATGAACAAGGCCACACTATCTTTACCACTCGCAATCGAAAACTAGCAGTGAAACTAGCGTCCTCTTCCGTGATACCAATTCCCGCGCTAGATCAGGAGACTGGCGTGGAGATTCTGAAAAAGTCACTGATTCGAAAGGACTTGCTTGATGATAGGGACACAACCATTGCTTTTCTTAAACAGTTGACCTTTCTCCCACTGGCCATTACTCAGGCGGCCGCATATGTCAATGAGAATGACATAGGACTAGCTGACTATATTGCACTTCTACAGGAACAGGAGCCTGATGTTGTGGAACTGTTAAGTGAAGATTTTGTGGATGAAGGGCGCTATACAAACATCCAGAACCCGGTCGCCACTACCTGGTTGATATCATTTCAACAAATCCAGCACCTAGATGAACTAGCAGCCGACTATCTGTCATTGATGGCTTGCATCAATCCACGCGATATTCCTCAGTCCTTTCTTCCCCAGCCAACATCTAAGAAGAAGAGAACCGATGCCGTAGGCCTTCTTAAGGCCTATTCCTTTATTAGTGAGCAGGCTGGAAATCATTACCTAGGTCTTCATCGGCTTGTACATCTTGCGACTCGGAGCTGGATAAGGAAGAACAACTGCTTTGCTAATTGGATATTTAAAATGGCAGACCAATTAGACAAAGTATTCCCAGATAGTGATCCTACCAATCGACAGGTATGGCGCGAATATTTACCTCATGCTCTTTCATTGATAGGGGAAAGTGAGTTTCAGATCCAACAGGACAATTACATCAACTTGCTTCACAATGTTGGAAGTTGTCTGTATAGTGATGGGAGGTATAATGAAGCGGAGGGATTATTGTCAGATGTAATGGCCTTGCAGCTGAGAAAAAATGGTAATGAGCATCCTTCCACGCTGAGCAGCATGGCCGACCTGGCATCCACATACCGGAATCAGGGACATTGGAAGGAGGCGGAAGAGCTGAACGTGCAGGTGGTGGAGATCAGTCAGAGAGTGCTAGGAGCAGAGCATCCTGACACTCTGACCAGCATGGCCAACCTGGCATCCACATACCTGTGTCAGGGACGGTGAAAGGAGGCGGAAGAGCTGGATGTGCAGGCGGTGGAGATCAAGAAGAGAGTGCTAGGCACAGAGCATCCTGACACCCTGGCCAGCATGGGCAACCTGGCAGCCATATACTGGAGTCAGGAACGGTGGAAGGAGGCGGAAGAGCTGGATGTGCAGGTGGTGGACATTAGTCAGAGAGTGCTAGGCGTGGAGAATCGTGACACCCTAGCCTGCATGGCCAACCTGGCATCTATATACTGGAATCAGGGACGGTTGAAGGAGGCAGAAAAGCTAGATGTGCAGGTGGTAGAGATCAGTCAGAGAGTGCTAGAAGCAGAGCATCCTGACACCCTAGTCTCCATGGCCAACCTGGCATCCACATACCTGTGTCAGGGACGGTGGAAGGAGGCGGAAGAGCTGAATGTGCAGGTGGTGGAGATCAGAAAGAGAGTGCTGGGGGCAGAGCATCCTGACACCCTAGCCAGCATGGACATCCTGGCATCCATATACAGAAGTCAGAGACAGTTGAAGGAGGCGGAAGAGCTGTTGATGCAGGTGATGGAGATCAGTTCAAGAGTACTAGGCACAGAGCATCCTGACACCCTGACTAGCATGGGCAACCTGGCAGCCACATACCAGAGTCAGGGACGGTGGAAGGAGGCGGAAGAGCAGGAGGTGCAGGTGGTGGAGATCAGGAAGAGAGTGCTGGGGGCAGAGCATTCCTCCACCCTAACCAGCATGAACATCCTGGCATCCATATACGGGAGTCAGGGACGGTGAAAGGAGGCGGAAGAGCTGTTGATGCAGGTGATGGAGATTAGTCCGAGAGTGCTTGGGGCAGAGCATCATGACACTCTGACCAGCATGGCCAACCTCTCCTATACCTTGAAATACCTAGGAAGAGTCCAGGATGCCCTAGCTTTGATGAAAATGTGCGTTCAACTTCGCAGCAAACAGCTTGGTCCTGATCACCCAGATACCTTATTTTCCTCTCAGACTCTTAGCGAATGGCAACAGTTGGGCAACTCCTCATCAAACAAGCTCCCACAAGCATCTGATCAGCCAGAAAGTGATCAACTTCCTCCTCAAGTCTCAGAACATCTTGCGGCTGTGTCCATCACTAGTCATCCTAGCGAAGAACATGCAACTGAACCATCTAAATCAGAATCAGAGACTATCAGGCGCTGAGGACGACTGGTTTTCAAACGGCTTTTTCGCAAGAGATAATGGTTTCACACTGCTCAGAAATTGTTTTCAATCATATCATCTACCTTAGCTTTTATAGTTAACTTACAAGATGAAGAATGAAAGATGATAACATAATGGATAATTAGATCTGCAAGGTACCCGCCACATATATTCACTGGGTTGACATAAAATCGTGTGGAAATGTTGTGTAACAAATACTGGTACTGTAAGTAAGGTTAGTTGTGCCGTTGTATGATATTGTAAAAGAAGATAGGCGGAGTAATATTATTCCTAGTCTCATCATAATAGTACCAGCGCCCCTTGGCATAATTCTTGGAACAAAAAGTCAAGAGAGTTCAATTGTCAAGCTGAATTTGCAAGCTACTGTACAGAGTAGTTCTCCATTCTCATCTAGTTGGCCGCCAATCTAGCCGCCCATCAAACCAGTCGCCTGTCAATCTAGTCGCCCGCCCAAACCAGTCGCCCGTCAATCTAGTCGCCCGTCAAACTCGTCACAGTAAACTGATGCCAAGGCGCTAATTGTGCCTGGTATTGTGTGGGCAGGGGACTTATTGTCTGTAGTCATTTCGTGATGTTCCGGACCGGAGTCGAGCTGATCAGCTAGCACACATTGTCCAGAGACAGCCATCTTACCAGCACGAGCTGATATCTCCACCAGCAGAATACAGCTCGAAATCGGTCTGACCTTCAAACATGTGGTGATTGTTTTCCAGATGGTGGTGTTTGTCACGCGGCACCACAAGGGGTTTCATGCATCCAACGACATCTAGGTGATCCACCGGTTGGCTTTGTCGTTGTTTGATCAATCCAAGTATGGCTGCGTTCGAAACGGTCTTCCAAAGAGTAATTTTCCCCGTTGACGGAACCACCACCATATGTACTTGTCGTCGAAAGATTTTACTGTGTCAATGTGGATGCGGATGATCAGGAGGCGGCGATTGAATTTTTGGGACGGAAGGTTGAGGGGCAGGGCATCGAGCACCCCACTGCCAAGGGCCTAGCGCAAGTTGACCATTGAGCGATTCCCAGTTCCCTCTGTACTGTACTGTACTGTACAAAAAACGTATTATCAGCTTAGTTGTGTCCTCCTTAACAATGTCATTTTTAACAAATGCAGAGTTACACAACCTGAAAATGAATTAAGTAGTTTTATGCAATCAAGAATGAACTGTTCTGGATGGTAAAGGAAAGTCATACAGCTATGGTACACGGAATTCGCAGGTATAGCTTACACATATCCTAGAACTTTTCATTGCCACTTTCCAGAAGTGCTACGTTGTCTCTTAATGGAAGGAAAGCCAAGGCCGCGAAAATGACCCAGTCTTGCAGAAGATTATATAATGATCAGTTCTCTCTAACCCTTCTTTCAAGAAAAGATTTAAAAATAAGAGAGAGTTAGAGAGAGATGCAGTGATTCTTGAAACTAGTCTGACACCTTCAAAAATAATTCAACGCAGTACAACATGCTAGATAGAAATAGTAATGAAACAAACTCTGCTATTTCTGCATCCAAGTGCTATAGTACCATCTTTGACATCTGAAGAGGTGGGCCGATAGTCAAAAGGCAGCCATAACTCTTTTTGACCCTGAATAGTAACCCACTGACCAGCCTGTAGGGATAACTCAAATTTTATTTCAGATATTTTGGAAGAATTTGATGAAAAGCCTTGATGCCAGACTTGAATATTATAAGATCCGAGGTTCGTTTGAAGCTGGGGTAGCTTATTTGAGAATTTCATGTTAGTAACATTTCTGTTAGCACTTAGAGTATTCTTCAGGGCGCCAGTAGTAGAATCTCAGAGCTTGATGGTTTCATCATCAGAGCTAGATGCTAGAAGCCAGCCATCTTGTGAGAAGACAACTGACTGAATCCAACCAGAATGGCCCTTCAAGGTATGCTTCAGGGCGCCAGTGGTGGGATCTCAGAGCTTGATGATTTCATCATTAGAGCCAGACACTAGAAGCCAGCCATCTTGTGAGAAGGCAACTGACTGAATGAAATCAGAATGGCTCTCTAAGGTTTGCTTCAGAGCATCAGTGATGAGATCTCAGAGCTTGATGGTTTCATCATCAGAGCTGGATGCTAGAAGCCGGTCATCTTGTGAGAAGACAACTGACTGAATGAAATCAGAATGGCTCTCTAAGGTTTGCTTCAGAGCATCAGTGATGAGATCTCAGAGCTTGATAATTTTATCATAAGAGCTGGACATCAGAAGCCAGCCATCTTGTGAGAAGGCAACTGACTGAATGAAATCAGAATGACCCTTCAAGATATGCTTCAGAGCGTCAGTGATGAGATCTCAAAGCTTGATAGTTTTATCATAAGAGTCAGACACCAGAAGCCGGTTATCTTGTGAGAAGGCAACTGATCAAATTCAACTAGAATGGCTCTTCAAGGTTTGCTTCAGAGTGCTGGTGATGAAATCTCAGAGCTTGATGATTTTATCATCAGAGCTGGATGTCAGAAGCTGGTCATCTTGTGAGAAGGCAACTGACTGAATTCAACCAGAATGGCTCTTCAGAGTCTGCTGCAGCTTACTTCTACTGAGATTTCAGAGCTTGATGATTTTATCATCAGAGCTGGACATCAGAAGCCAGCCATCTTGTGAGAAGGCAACTGATAGAATGGAAGCAGAATGACTCTTCAAGATATACTTCAGAGTGTCAGTGGTGAGATCTCAGAGCTTGATGGTTTTATCATCAGAGTCAGATGTCAGAAGCTGGTCATCTTGTGAGAAGGCAACTGACTGAATTCAACCAGAATGGCTCTTCAAGGTTTGCTTCAGAGCATCAGTGATGGGATCTCAGAGCTTGATAGTTTCATCATAAGAGTCAGACACCAGAAGCCGGCCATCTTGTGAGAAGGCAACTGACTGAATTGAACGAGAATGGCCCTCCAGGGTCTGCTGCAGCTTACTCCTGCTGAGATCCCAGAGCTTGATGGTTTTATCATCAGAGCCAGATGCCAGAAGCTGGCCATCTTGTGAGAAGGCAACTGACTGAATCCAATCAGAATGGCCCTCCAAGATTTGCAATTCTGGACTCCAGATTTCTTCCACTCTTGGGCCTCTAGATAACCAATCAGGGAGCTCTGTCTCAAAATTCCTCCTGATCAGCGCTTTTTGTGGTGCAAAAACCAGGCCAGAGCTGTACAGCTGCAGTGGTGCCGTGTCAACAATGTTTGCAAATTTGAAGATAAATCTGTGGGCATCTGATAGAAAAAAATATACCGCATTATTGGATATATCCTATATTTCGACCAATATTAGTCGGTCAACTGCTTACGAGCATACATGATACTTACCTTGGTCAATTGAAGCAAAGCATCCATAGCATTCATGGTTTCGGATATCAGCCCTAAAATACTCATCGACTCCAGCCAATGAAGATAGTGCTCTTTCAGGAAAAGGAGCACTTGGTTGAGCTTCCTTGCTGGTGCCGAGCTTTGAGTGAGATGGTAAACCCAATAACGACAGGCGTACTGAAGGACAGGCGGTAGGAATCTTGCCATAGTGGTAGGGTCTATCTCAGTTCGGCTTTTCCCATAACTTTCTAACTCGCAAATATTCTTTTTGAGATAATAGCCCATGACACTAAGACATTGTCTAGTTATGAGCTCATGCTTCTCCCCTTTATCGACCCAGAAGTGGGATATTTTCATATCTTTTTTCGTCGCGTCATCCAGCAGATAATCATGAAAGGACGAATGGACGGTCTGTATGGGTAGATTGGGATCGCTAGGTATGGTCAAAACTGAATGAAAGGAGCGTAGCCGGATGCTGATTTTGCATTCCTGCAGCTCAAGTAGTTCTGCAAGAGAACTTAGCGAAAGCGGACTAGCGAGAAGAATGATCACACCGATGATTTTCTGGAACTCTGCAATCAGCTTGTCCCTATCACTTTTATCTTTGACCAGGAGCTGTTTCAAAACTGGCCGGTATGTGTCATCCAGCTTGTATCCCGATGAGGTAGTGAGAAACTCCTGTAGTTGCTCTTGCGGGTCAAAATTACTATCTCCCACAAAACGACATACTGTGGCTGCAAAGATGAAGAGCGGAGCAGCCCTTGTTGCCAAAGTTTCAATTTGTTCCTCGCCAGGCCAGGCTCGAGGAAGATTATGCTCGGGATTTTGTTGTATTTCAGTGAATTTTTCTGTGAGATACAGAGTGATATCATGCTTGGTCAAACCATCATCCACTTTATGCAAGGGAGTGTGTTGATAATGCCTCTCGCCGATTTGTTCAAATTTGAAGTGAATAGGCTGCTCTGGCTGGCTTGTTAAGAACAATTGGATTGGCATACTTGTTGCTGTCACAACCTTGGCTAACAGAGTAAGGATCATGTTCGCGTCTTCCTTTGGTTCACACTCGTCGAGAGCATCAATGACAACCAGAGTGGAAGACACAGCTTGACCCTGATCGACGGCGAGTAGTGGCTGCAATATAAGTTTGTCAAACTGTTCCGGAAGCGTTTTATTGGCAATAGCAGGATCATCCTTTATAGCTCTTCGAATCCCAGTGATCATTTGAGGAATGTGGACGGCTAATTGCTTCACAATTGTTGGGGAAAACTTTGCAGCCGAGCGCCGATCTCCCCTGCCTCTTTTGAAAAAGAAACTCGCGCCAAGAGTGCCATCCTCCTTAAGCGATCGTGCTACTGTCCTTGCAATAGTGGACTTGCCGGTACCTGCCATTCCGCTCAGCCAGAATATGCATCTGTCACTCGACCTCCCCCAATCCTTCACCTGTTGAAGCAGTTCTGTTCGCGTTCCAGGAAGGCATTCGGCCTCATGCTGATCTGTAAAGGAGTCGAAAATTGCACCTGCAGTGAAAGGCAGATTTAACTTGGCAACTTCATCATGCACTGTTTGGATGTCCATCGTTAATTTGTTGATGTGACTCCGGCTGGCGTCTGCTTCGACTTTTCGATGCAGCTGCTGGTCCAAAAGCAGCCAAAGATGCAGGCAGGACTCCTCTTCCTTGATCGAGGTCTTGAGCTGCGCGAGTTGCTTGCTTATTACAGCCATTATGCTTTCCATGATGTCCTTTCTCTTATTCAACAGTTGGACCCTGCGTACTTCAGCGGAGTATCGCAGTATTGCCACATAGACTCGGACGATCGATCCTTCCTTTTCAGCGTTTATTATGACCGACCCACTGCCATCATAAAACTGTTCTTCAATGAAGGCACAACGGGTCAGCAGGTCTGCCAGGTACTCAGAAGAGTTGAAAAGAGCATCCCAAAGGTCTGCATGGTTGCTGGCCATCTAAATAATTAGCTAACCGCTCCGCTCCGTCGGTGGGATGGACATACTGTTAATCCAAGAGACACTATCACCCAAGCACTTGACACATACCCAGTTGGATCAAATTTCACAATATTATTGACAACATCTTGATAGGATAGCGCGGAATTCAGTATCTTGTGGGCTGTTGCTCGAATGCCGACTTCCCTTTTCTGGTACTCCTGGTACTGCATCTTTGTTGTCTTGACTACTTGGTCCACTATGTCCTTGGTCCGTAAACGGCCAGCGTCCGGATGCTCAGTTGCCATCGCTGGGAGAAGTGTTGCCAAAGTGTTCCGGTCGCTCTCGCTTAAGGCGTTGTACACCATCTGCCAATGATCCTTTGCATCATGGTCGTCATTCTCAGAATTGTCCGTCGTGGGATCGACTGAGCCGCTCTTTGTGTCTAGATTAGTGGGGTCATTTGAAGTACTTGGCTCTGGTGCAGCAAGATGTGCATCTTTGTCTCTGCTTCGCCCTCTCAATGCAGTCTTCAAGCGTCCGAGCATGTTGTGCTTCTTTTTCTGGGCTGAACCGATAGAAGTACCGTCCATGGTCGAACCTGCGGAATAGGTTTGTGATGAGATTTAGGCCCAAGAGTGCCTAGTAGACTTGGATAGAAAATCCAAATCAGGCACCAAGAGGAGGGGAAACGACCATGGCCAATTTTATAATCGAAGATCATTGGAGATGCAGGAAGACAGAAATAGTGGCCTTCAGCCAGCCACAGGCTGCAAGGAGCCCAGTTTCTACACACCAAATGTTTTTGCTTCTTCCCCTACTAACATTAGTGGGATATGATACTATGGGAGACTGAACAACATTCGACGTTGAAACCCGTTGACACCGGTATTTGAATGATAAAATAGTTACGTGGTTCGCCATGGCAGGTGCGAAGGGCCAAGGTCGGAACTTTCAGTTCTGGTTTACCAAATTACATCGAAACAAGAGTAAATTACCGCGATTATTTTGCGCTAGCTCGATATAGCTCCAGAGTAGCTGAGGTTCCGAGCCAAAAGGTGGATTTAACTCTCGGACAGGAGGACACGCTCGAGATTTGGCACTTTGTAGCACGTGACGTCAGGTAAAGCCGACTCTCCGCCGGAGTATTTACGATCTTTGTCATCACGCATGGCTGATTGGCCCTGTGCAAGCTTACATAATATCAATTGGCAAGCGTGAGCACAGTACATTCATGTTCGGTACAGTTGGAAAGTTACGGCCGCCGTCATGAGAAGCCGTTGGCTCAATATTATAGTGACACTAAGTTCTTGGCAGTGGGGCGGAAAACATTCATGAAATGTTTGAAGGTCACACTGATTTCGAGAATCACCGTATCGAATGACAAATTGACAACTGAGATTCAATCAATGAGTCTCAAAGTTTATATACATCAGAAGTTAAATATCAAAACAATGTTGGAGTTCCAGTATGGTGCGCCGGAAGTCATGCGAAACAAGGCAACATGGGCTGGTGGATTTGAGCGCATCTTAAGAGATGAACTTTCTCCACCGAACAACAATTTACTGACCAAATGGTACACCGATACTTACAAGGTGATCGCAAGAATTAAGTGAAGCGACATGGGGCGTAGATGGGTTTGAGGATATTTTATCTGAGCCCAATATTTGAATGTGCCAAACCTCTTTGCAGAGCTATACGAGACATTCTTTTCCCGTATGGGTGCAGAGGAATTATCATTGGTACCTCGCAAGACCCAAACGCTCATACATTCCCATTATCAAGGCATACGACGATACGATATCTTTGATTGAGTGTCAAAGTGATTAGGTAACGGAGGTCGCGATTACTTTTGTTGCGATGGAATATTTCGCAGCTGCCATGAAAATCATGATGTACCGCTGTAGATAGCATTTGACCACTTCTCATGGCGCATCGTGGCCCTTCTTGTAATTGGTGGCGGTGTCAAAACTATGCACCGTGGCCATCATGCTTTTACAATGAGAAATAGAATTTTACATAGCAAGTGAGGAAAGATTCCTCACATCATTTGTACAGAAGGGCAACAATGGAGTATCATTAGACGTTTATCCGATGCAAAAATGAGACGAGAACAAGTTGAATCAATACAAGAACAAGTTGCTGCTAAAATGTAAACCGCGCCTTCTTAGAGCGGTTCCTCAAAGGCGGTCTCCCACGCCGCTTAAGGGATCCGTGACTCTCTACCTTCCCCGATTTGGCCTGGAACTCATGGACCAACTCCTCACATCCAGGGATCAGATCATGTTCAGGCTGCCAAGAAGGGTCGTAGCCTCTCCATTTCACCAAGTACCACCGCATCCCTTGGTCATCATCCCCCGCCAAGATCTCATCAACCAACCACTCCTCTGTTGTCACTCCGCCATCTTCAATCAACATTGGCGGCGGTGGGGTCCGACCCTCAGAGCCGGACTCGTCATCACTCCTGACACTGGGTGCCAAGCTGCATGTACTTGGCGCGGTTTGGGAAATTGGGATCCTATCATCGTCGCTCAGATCCCGGACACCATCATCAATGGCGATGGATGTGTCTAACATTCGTAAGAACCCACGCGAGAATGGAGTGGATGGCGGGAAACTAAAGAAATTGAGGAGGAAAGGGACGTACCTTTGCTGCCTGCAGCACTCTGGACTCGGGGCTTAGACACCACATCACTTCGTTTGTAAAACAGCCCCGGCATATTTTTGCTCGAGTTGGTATCCATCACAACACTTTCGCTGTCACTGGAAGAGCCGCTGCACTTTGGGGTAAAACTGGTGTTGCTCTCCTCATCATCTTCATAGTCGCGGGACCGTTTATTTGTAGCGATGGACATCGATGTATCCGGTGGATCGGAATCGTCGACATAGAAGAGACTACGCAGCGAATCCCAATCATTGTCGCCTGTATCGATACGCAAATCTAGGTTCTGGTTCTGAATGTCTGTTGCCTTCACATTTGAGCTAGTTACTTGACTTTCACGTATCTTAGGAGGCTCTTTGTTGACCGGTTTCTTGTTCTTATCGATTCGCTTTCCGATCGCAGGTTGCTGGGCATGGGAAACCGGCGTCCGCTGAAATTTTGTGCCTGGTGCCGTGGCGTTTGGATTGAAATGGAAGAACGACATGGGGCGGCGATTTAGTCGGCGATACGGAATAGTGAAATGGTGTAAGCAGTGCTTTTGGAAGGATTGTAGGAGGCTCGAGTCGTTTTGGGAGGGAAGAGAAATTCAACTTTCCAGACCTTCAGGGTGGGGAAGACGCACGCTGAAATAGCTCTCCAACCTTTGGAACCGAAGTCTCAGCGAGGCCTCACAGCTGACTTATCCTAGATAGGAAATGCCAGCGGCGCAGAAATTTTGGCACAGATGGATAAATTAAGAACCACTCGTTCGTTGGACTTCGTATTCAAATGTAACACCCAGAGGGCCCTGGTGCATTGCCAGCGAAGCAAGATCGATAGCCCTGCTTTAACCCCCGGCTAACACGGCCCATCTGAAATCGTCGGTTGGCACAATACAAATATCCAACTTACAGCATCAATGGTTGAGCTCGTGGCGAGCTGAAAGACGGGCGCAGTCTGAGCACCTGCAGGGGATGGAAGATGGACCAAGGATAGCGATTTTGACCCAGAGGGCAGCTACGCAGTAGTGTAGTTATCATCATGGAGCGGGCGAAAATTTACGCCGGATCAGGCTACCGCTCGCAGCCTTTCAACTCCCCCCCACCTTGAACGAGCCCAATATCCCGCATCCCAGAAGCTGACCAAATCCCGGTGAATTAAGGGGGAAATTGTGCGTCGCCCATCGTCTTGCGATACCAGCCGGCATATTCCGCAGCGAGTGCAGGCGAATCGCAGCCTCTCTCGCTTCTTATTTCCCAGACCGTAGCATCAACCGACGGCGTTCTTGACCTGCTTGTCATGTGTTCCCCGGCGCTCCAACGCACTTCCCTGTCGCATAAGCAGGAATCTCCAATAGTCAAACAAATCCCTCGATTCATCCAGCTGAGACATGCAGCGTATGCAGCGTAAAGGTGGGTGACTCCGACATCACATCGCAATTTCACACAATCCCCTCCCCCTCCCTTGATTCTAGCGCCAGGATAACAGGGCTGGATCCCAATCTCCGATGGAGGCCTTCATTGTCGTTGATTCGGCGTTGTACTACTGGCCAGGAGGCAACCGTAGCGTGACCAAAAATCCGCCCGCGCCGCCGGAGTGATGTCCACGTCACCCCATCGGCCACGCCGCGAGGGTTGGATATGCAGAGAAATTTCTTTCCTTCACCGTGACACGCCACCATGCCCCTACCACTAGAGAAAGGGAGAAAACCCCGCTGGGCAGGGGCGCAAGGCCGGGCCTAGCCACCAGGGAACGCATGTCAAGGGAACAGAGAGAGAGCCCGACAGGACCTGTACGGCGGAAAGGACAAACACGCCCTGCACTACACGGAGTACACGGCCAGATATCGAGTTTGATTGAATGGCCTGATGACAGAGAGACCGTAAAGAGAGTAAAGGCGGAGGAATGTAAAGAGCGTAGTATGGGACCTTGAGAGGAAGGGTGGGAAATTCTACGGAAGATGGGTGTAGTGTAGAGAGCACGGGGTGAGGGGGAGAGCAACGGGAAGATTCCAGGGCCCGGACGCACGTTGATGACCTAGGTTGGCTTGAGTGGGAGCGAGGGCGAGCGAGGGCGAGCGTGGGTGAGCGTTGGTGAGCGTTGGCGAGCGTGGTTGAATGAGGGCGAGGGTAGAACGACAGCGGAGCGAGGTCGTTAGAACGGCAAGAGGTGCGGGTTTATATAGACGTTGCGGTTTAGCTGGGGTCGGCGGCGCGGACCGCAAGCGCAGAAAGGGACGGCCGGTTTCCGCATCGGGAAGGGCCGTTTCCCGCCCGGGCGGCCCTCAAAGGTGGATAACAATGTTTATTGATATAAAAGATGCATTTGATTGTGTTTCACTTTCTTAAATGATCAAAACTGTAATGCACTCGCTTATTATTTCCTTATTATATTATCTTTGCTTATTCTTACCTCTTTCCATTATATTCTCGCTACCGCTATTTTTATATATATATATATATGAATGTATGTATTTTGCACATCTTCTTTTCTCTTTCTTTTCCTTCTTAGCGATTAGCTACAACTACTATCATTATTATTACTACAATTACTAGTGTTATTATCATCCACTACGCTATCTACTATCTTTCACTATTCACTCTTCACACTGTCATCGCCCCTCACAAAAACTTTGATAGAACTGAAAATGCCAAAGTCTCTCATTAGCCAAGCAAGCCAGGGGTTATTAGAGTTTGATATCATGTGGGTGGCTGATCTGTAGGAGGATAATGTTCGTTCTTTGTTATTAAACTAACTACGCGAGAGCAATACAATATGTTGGGGGGCACGTGATAGGGTAGCCGTAGTACCCACGCGGCTCTGTTTGAGCCGAGGCGGGCTTAGCGCCGTGTGCCTGAAACATCCACCCTGGCCTCAATATCAAACACTGTTTTTGGTCCATCACGAACGCTCCGGCTTTCTTCACCCACTGAGGTCCTCTCTACCCCTTATCCACCTCAGTCTGCCCTTCGCACCGTGCGTCAGTTTTGCTCTGTCTGGTAGCGACCTGTCTTCGACCTCCCTAACCTTGACGATCACATCACCCTTTCCCATCGTCGATCCGCTCAATGGCCTCCCCTGCCGTCTCTCCCTCCTTGAGTATCCGTCTGACCGCATCTTAAATCTTAATTATCCGGACCCTATCGCACCTCAACTATTTACTGCAAAGGCCATTGTGCCGTCCATTTCCGTTCTCTCATTCCCATGGGAAAACCTTCCACTCGTTTTGCGAATATCCAAATCTTTCAACCTCGACATACAAAGTTGTATATATACAAAGGTCCCACCACAAGCCGATCGATACCCAAATCATCGCAAATTCTTTAGGAACTTGCTAGCGCAATTTCTATACGGTCTTGGTACCGCCAGGAAAACAGTCGATTGATACCTATCTCATACTTTCGCATCAGCCTATGCTGAATAGTTGTCTGCGTGCGGTTTTATTTATCGGTGTTAGCATTGAGGTACTCTAAGTGGCAGGAGCGTCTAGCTCCTGATATTTATTACAATGGTTTCGGACAAGTCAGTTTCCCAAGCTTTTCCGGTGTTTTATGACAGCGCATAGTGAGAGAGACCGCTTGGGCTAATATCGTGCTCGGCTTGATAGATATATCGGATTGGCGCTTGCCATTCTGTCAACCATGGCTATTGGTAAGAAAGCTATTACTCCTGCTTATGACCAAATTTGTACTCACTGGTTCTTGCTTTATAGGTAGTAGTTTCGTAATCACTAAAAAGGTATGTTATTGCTGCGTTTCGTTAATTTCGACCAGCGCATTCAAAACCTGATTATGTTCAAATTCCCACATTGTGTATCTAACATTTGTGTCCCACAGGGCCTAATGGATGCTTCTAATAGACATGGATTTGAGGGAGATGGGTTTTCATACTTAAAGAGTCCGATCTGGTGGGGCGGAATCACAACATGTACGCATGTCTTCCTTTTTAGCCAAGCAATCCATATCACACTGACACTGGAAGCAAATTAGTGGTTCTCGGAGAAATCGCAAATTTTGCAGCATATGCCTTTGCGCCTGCGATTTTAGTTACCCCATTGGGGGCGCTCAGCGTTCTTATCGGGTATGACTGTCTGGTGTTGGGCTCCCTAGCAATTTAGGATACTAATATTGTTCAGTGCTGTGCTAGGGGCATATTTTCTAGGAGAGCGATTGGGAGTACTCGGAAAGCTTGGTTGTGCTTTGTCATTACTTGGCTCTGTCATAATCGTTCTCCATGCGCCTCCAGATGAAGAAATTGAAACCGTAGATGAAATTCTAGAGTATGCAATCCAACCAGGTAGGCATCTTCTTGTCCATAAGCAAATTTATTCAACGACGCTAAGTATCGACGCAGGTTTCCTTCTTTATTGCGTGGTGGTTGCCGTATTTTCAACTGTCATGATTTATCGAGTGGCCCCGAGATATGGGAAAAAAAACCCACTCATATACATCTCAATTTGCTCGACCGTCGGCTCTGTTTCTGTTATGTCTGTCAAGGCATTTGGAATTGCGCTGAAGCTCACTCTGGCTGGCCACAACCAGTTCTCACATCCATCTACTTACGCTTTTGCTATTGTTGTTGTATGTTGCATCTTGACACAGATGAACTATTTCAACAAGGCTCTAAGTCAATTTTCGACCTCGATGTAAGTTTGAAAAGCTCATTGTATGGTGTTAATTCATATGCTGATCCTCTTTGATAGAGTGAATCCCTTATATTATGTCACATTTACGACAGCAACGCTATGCGCCTCTTTCATCCTCTTCCATGGCTTCAACACCACTGACCCTGTCAACACTATATCCCTTCTCTGTGGCTTCCTTGTTATCTTCGCCGGGGTTTACCTACTGAACTTGTCCAGGAGTGACCCAGATGGCATTTCACTTGCTGGAAAAACCAACGAGGACGACGGTGTCCCTACCGATGGAATTGCGTCAATTCAAACCCGCTTATCATTGCAAAATCGAAGGAGTATGGACCGACATCGACGGAGCTCGTCGAGCATTGAGTATTACGGAGGTCCCAGTGACCGTGAAGGACTCATGCGTTCGTATGATGTTGAATCAGCAGCTTTCGGCCTACAGGATCTTGCGGAAGAGAGTGATGACGGACATCAAGACGACTCGACGCAGAAACGGAACGGCTCTGCGCACCTTCCAACATCACCAAAGGTTCCCGGCTCATGAAACAAAAATATCTTGGAATTTCTCCTATCGTCTTCTCCTTCGATTACGTGCTTTCCGTTCCTTCCCAGATTCGTCGACTTATTTTCCCGCCTCCAACCAAACTATATCACACATATTCTTTTTTTTACCTCCCCTCAGATATATAAGGGGGTTTGCCCATGAATAATGGAAACGATCATAAAAAGTACACATCGAATTTTGTGATGATCCATTTCCTTCCTCCACTCCCTTAACATGGTCATACGGGTCGGGTTGGACTCGAACGATCAAATAGCAACAACAGCTATGATGCGGGGTTATATTTCATTCTTCTTCTCTTTTTTTTTTCATATTTATTTGTTTTCTTTCTCCTTACCATTCAGTCGAGCTTGGGCGGGACATGGACATATTGATCATACGGGTTATGTTAAGGCTAGGTCAAGCTACGTTTGTTGGGTTTAGGGTAGGTAATGAATCTCTCCCTCACTTGCATTGTATAAAAACAGGGGGGTATTAAGGCGTTTGTGCTCCTATGCTTTACTTTACTTTTACTTTTTTTCCCCATTTTCCTGCATTCCCGTGAGGGATTCGCATGAAATCTAGATCTCATTTTTCTCAGTATCTTTGGTTTTATCTCCTTATCCTTCTTGCAGCTTTACTTGGCCATTTTCTGTGCGCGGTGATACTCATTTTCGTCTTGATTTTCCTTTTCTTTACTCTCTTACTTTCACGGCATCAAAGCATCCGGTTTTGGATCGGAAGCCAAGGCAAAGAACTGAACAGCAAATTCCCAGTGACAACGGGAATCTAAATAGTCACCGTACACAAACGGAAACAGATATATAACTGACGGAGCGACAAAGCGATTCATATTTGATGGAAGCCAGTTTTTTTCAGATTTCATCTCCATTTTCCCTTTCAACTCATCCTCTCCTTTCTTCTCCGCTTCATCTTGAGTAAATATTTATCCTCCCCATACTCCTAGAGTAATTACATATTTCACCACAAATTTGGCCAGAATCTCTTCAACAATTGCCCTCCGCCCTTCTTTCCATGCCCAACAAGGTTCATATGCCGGTATTCACGTGTCTATGCTTACCCATAAAGGGAAGATATTGTAGGTATGTCTGCCTTCTCAATTCTTAGTGTTGCTTCCTTTACGATTTTTCCATTTTACTTATTTATTACGAAGATGCTTTGTTCATCTTCTCTCACACATTTTCTCTCTCTTGGTAGTTCTAAGATGTCTTCCCAGTTAATGAGTACCCCTAAGTTTTGCATCGTTCTGCCACCTTTTTTGCAGGTTCCTGGGATCATGTATTCTTTCACTTATGCATGGAGATGGGACAGAGAATGCGATAATTGCTGGTTGAATTTGAGGGGTAAAGATAGGGATGTGAAATATTACATCTACAGTCCAGCCATCGATTGTTGGTCGCAAATCCAAATTGCGAAACCCCCTACTAAAACAACTCAGGTTACTGAACTAACTGACAAACAGAAGGGTTCCGCAAACCAATGTTGTCTGGAGCAAACATCTGACTGCTGGGCAAAAAAAAAAAAAAAAAAAAAAAAAAAAAAAAAAAAAACTGGTTCGCAAACTGTATCTAGGCTAACATCCTTCCAAGCTGCTCCCTTTCAGATGGCATGATGACCAGTTGCTCCCCAGTCATAGATCGTCAACCTCAATCAAAAAGCTCTTCCCCCTCAGCAGCTCATCTCCATCTATCTCCCTTGCCACCGTCTGCACGCCGTGGACGAACTGTAGACGCTTCTCGTAGTGATTCCCAGTCCAATCAATAATTCGGGAAAGAGTGTATAGTGCGTTCTGTCTTCAAAAATTCTCCCACCTCCCTCCCTCTCTCTCTCTCTATTTCCTTTCTGTTTTAAAGCAACGATAGTTTCTCACCAAATATTTATCTTTAGTAATGATCTTCTTGTACCTGCATAATGTGGGACGTCTAAGTGGTTGTATTAGCATGTCAGCAGCATAACCATATGTGCGGTGCGCTAGTCCGTGATAGGCAGCCTAGGGCCAACAGATAACCAGCATAAAATATCATCTGATTCAAACTCTAAGACCAATTGACTTCATTGTAGAGTGGAAATAAGACCATTAACTTTCTCAACGAAGTGATGAAGAATCAGATATTCTATTCCTGCGGCCATAAGAAAAGATAATGCCGGGGCTGGCCAGGAAGCTTTTGATTTTTGCTGCTGTGGATGGGCTCATTCTTCAGCCTTACAGTTCATCACAGCGCGGGGCTCCGAGCAACCCGCCCTCTGCTCTACGGATTGAGTACAAAACTCGCCGTATAGACTCGGCGCCATCTTCCTCGAATTCCGATGATGCTTGCTTGGAGTCTCATGGAGTAATTGGTTTGTTGTATCATCCTGGCCCCAGATTGATTATTAGGAATCTGACAATCTTTCCTCCATCAAACAGGCTTGCTCTCTCTTTCATCATTCTCATTCTTAATATCCATTACCCAACGCCAGCAGGTGGCTCAGATCCTTGGAAAGCCTATTTTTGCGATTACAAGTGTAGCTATCATTCCTCTTTCCTCTCAGGCTGAGGCAACCAAAGCGATCAATCAGGCCCATGCCCAGTTAGCTTCCAACAAGGATAAAGCTACCCAGAATGATATCGAGACCCAGTCTTTGGAGAGTGACTCCGATCTGTCCACCGGCCGCAGTAGCGAGGATATCGATCTAGAAGGCTTGGATTCGACAGATCGAGGAATATATCCCCCGTTGGGCAGTAAGGGTAGAAAGGGAAGCACTATTGCCGAGGACGTTATTGAAAAGCGGGGACGGTACGGCAGGTTCACTTCCCGCTGGTTTTCCAAACATGGGTGGGCGGGAGAGAACAGCCCTCAGAATAGGGGATTTCAAGAGATAATGGATCCTGCTGCAGAAGGGTCCATCGGAGGAAGGAAGAGTGGGGATTATGTCGATGAAATCCTGGAACTTGATGACCTTTCACCCACTGGACAGAAAGCTTCTTCTGATCCCCAAGGAATTGCCACGCCAGCCACAGGAACGGCAACATGCGAGTTAATGCCCAAATTTCTGCGTTATGCGAAGATGATGTTCAGTTCAAACAGTTTTTATTTTTCTTATGATTATGACATTACTCGAAAGTTTGGTGCCTACGACCCTCAAATGTCGCCAGTACCACTGCACAGGATGGCAGATCCCTTGGTATGAACCTTTCTTCTAAGTATTCACTGCATGTCGAACGTCACTAATTTGATTCAGTATTTTTGGAACCGATATTTGATGAGTCCTTTCATTGAGAGCGGATACCACTCGTTGGTCCTTCCGCTGATACAGGGCTTTGTTGGACAGAAGGAGTTTACTGTTACTAAGTCCACCAAATCGCCAGCCGCTCAGGATGCCACTATTACCCTAGTAGCTGATGTCGATAATAACGTACCAGATGTGTATGCTGAGAATGAGGGCGAATACGATAAATTTCTTCTTACTTTAATTTCACGACGATCAGTAAAACGCCCGGGGCTTCGATATCTTCGAAGAGGAGTGGATGATGAAGGCAATGCCGCAAACTCTGTGGAGACAGAGCAAATTTTATCTAGGCCGTCGTGGAACCCAGCGGACAAGATATATTCGCTGCTCCAGGTTCGTGGATCAATACCGCTTTACTTCTCCCAGTCTCCTTACTACTTCAAACCCATACCTGTTCTCCGCCATTCCATCGAAACCAATCAAGCGTCGTTCGCACGGCATTTCCGCGACCTTAGCAGGCGGTATGGCGAAATTCAAGCCATTAGCCTCTTGGATAAACACGGGGTGGAAGTTAAAATTGGAGAGACATACGAAAGTTTCGTGGACATATATAATAATCGCAACAATGCGGACTCACACAAAATTGGATTCGACTGGTTTGACTTTCATGCGGAATGTCGTGGAATGAAATTCGAAAACATCCAGCGCTTAGTTGATTCCATATCGGGGACACTAGACCGATTTGGAAGCACCGTCATACAGGATAATATTGTGATGAAAAGTCAGTCCGGTATCATCAGGACAAATTGTATGGACTGTTTGGATCGTACTGGTGTTGCACAATGTGCGTTTGGACAACGAGCATTAGAAAAGCAACTCGAGAGCGAGGGCTACTCTATCGACCTGCGGACTAGCACATCTACACAATGGTTCAACGTTTTATGGGCTGACAATGGGGATGCCATATCGAAACAGTACTCCTCAACAGCTGCCCTTAAAGGAGATTATACCAGAACTAGAAAACGGGATGTTCGCGGAGCGCTCAACGACCTCGGACTAACCCTCTCGCGCTACTTCAACAATATTGTCAACGATTACTTCTCCCAAGCTTGTATCGACTACCTAACTGGAAATGTCACAACCCGTGTTTTCGACGAGTTCGAGATGAACCTCCCCTAGTCACGTTCCAGGGATATCAATCGAAAAAGTA
>NW_001813981.1:447389-455073 GCF_000149585.1 Histoplasma mississippiense | reverse complement strand
GGAAAAAGTACGGCAGCACGCCATCGACACCAGTTGCCGGATCGTGATAAGCGAAGAGTCCGATAGAACTTGTGGGAGGCTGGACGGTTTCAAGCCCGCACCCACCTAATACATTGCGGTCATTGCCGTTTGAACAGTCTGTCCTTTTACTGACGGATGCTGCTGTCTACTGCTGTCGTTTTGACTGGGATACGGACAAAGTTACTTCCTTCGAGCGCATCGACCTTCGCTCCATTACCAACATCAATTACGGCACTTACATTACCTCAACTTTAACCGATGCCCAAATGGACCCGAACCATAATGTCGGTGTCGTTATAACTTACCAACCAGGCGCGACAAATACGCTACGCGTAAACACACGCTCCCTCCACAGCCTCTTTGACCAGATATCACAACTATCCCCTGCATCCCCTGAATCTGCCACGAACAATCCCCTGACCCCAGGACCGGATTGGGACATTACCTCGCTATTCAAAACGAGCGTCAGTGGCAACAGCAGACTCCCAGCCTCGCGTATTTTGGCGTTCAAAATCCTCCCACAGACTAACATAGCTGCAAGGAATGCCCTTGATAACGTGCAGGTCAGCGAAAATGACGCTGCGCGTGCTCTCAGCGAAGAGATTGAGCGCACTTGCATGCGGGGCGCGCCGGATAAAAACGGCGCTGCCGATACAGGCGGCTCGGGGCGTGTTCATAAACATACAATGGTTGAAGAGAGGGAGATCATCTCGACGGCTAGTGCGAAGAAACGGACGGGATATTTGGAGCATTTGGTATTTGATATTAAGAAGCTAGTATGGGCTTGAGGTTTTACTGGTGGCTCTCTCTTGGACATCATTCTCCCTTCCGGGAACGGGCAATGTGGGTGTGGATTCCCAATTTTGATTTCAACTTTTTCCTCTTTTCCTTGTATTTATTTATTTTTTATTTGGTAATTTTGTCCCATGCCAGGCACCAGGCATATTTTACTTTCATTTGTTTTGTGCATTGCATCATACAGTTTGATACCCAAGTCGGAATAGTTTGGCCTTCTCTTCTTTTCATATATATACCCATGTACTTGTACATATCCATCCATACAATTATACATACGCTGCTGAAGAGCATCGGATAATATATAGAACGTAGTATTATTCTATGTTATTGTTTCAAAGTACAAAGAGCTTTTGTTTCCCTTAGTGGCTCCCAAAAAAAGATACGTGTCACCTTAGCATAAGATTTCGCCCTATTTAATCCGCAGGCAGGTTAAGTAGTTCCAATAGAATATCTGTTTAATCTACAGGTCTCATCAGCCTTGGTCTCCATCGAACGGCGGTTATTTCCGTAGCGGCCACATGCTTCGCGAGATCGGCCCAAACCGCCAGATTGTCCCTATGTAGTCGCTCTTCAGGGAGTAGCCGCTTCCGCCGATGGGTATATGCCTGCATATATAGTTTTGTATATTGAACCACAAGCAGCATCAGCCAGAAATTGGAACTCATCTCGGCTTCACGCGATCCCACGGGCTGAAACATTTCACATATTAGGTTTGAAAGCAAGAGTTTCTGACACGACACGCAGGTTTTCCATGAAATTAAGAAGCTCGACCCAAACACGGATTTTAGCTACATGATCTTTGTTTTCAGTGTCTTGACACCTGCGACAGGCTCGGTAGACTGAATATTCCAAGAACGGACAGGGATCTATAATGAAAGCCTAATATGCGTTCCCCTACCTTTTCGGGGGCCAAGTAATATGTCCTGAAGGTCGTGAGAATGAGCAAACAACGTCCCCAAACCAACATCAAATGGATGTTTGAAATATACTTGACATGGTCGAACTTTGTCCGGGTTCCCAGGTATGCGGAATTGCTCGTTTCCCGTACCCTATGCATCGCTGATTTTGCAGACTTCTCACGCAGTCCCTAATTGACGTTTTAAGTTAGTTCTTGGCGGTATATCAACGCCATGGCTCATGCCGTGGCTTAGGCGGTTGCGATTGACATATGTGTTGGTACCTGAAGCACCAAAAACACAAAGGAAGATCTCAGCCGGCAATTCCCCGTGCGCCCCCGCACTGCTGGGTGCTTTTGTTCCCTTGTTCCCGTGGTTGAGAGGGAAATAAAGTTGCGAAGAAGCGTTGTTCGTGGGTTCGTTGTTGGTTGAACGGATCCAATGCAGATGCCAAGCCCCAAAATTCTGCCGCCTGCCACCGCTCCGTTAGCCGCATCGAGAGCATTCCCACCACCGCCAACCCTCCACTGGCCCTCACCACCAGCGACGTCTAAAACTCCCACCGCTTGCAGACAACCCTGCGCGCACTTTTTGTCTTGATTTTTCTGTCTGGCTTACGACGAAGCTTTCCTAGAGAAATCCAAGCCGCTAATCTTTGAGTGGTGTCCGTACAGTGATATCCCTTCTGCAGATCTCCACCCTATCTCTTACACCCCCACCATCTCACAGAAGTCAAACCACACACCTCATCAACGAACATTTAAATACCCGCGAAAACCCAAACCACGGGGCGGGCGGCCTTGATTTGGGAGATTCCATATTAGCGATAGAGAGGCACCTCTCTTGAAGCTTCTCCTGAGCATTACTGTTCAGTGATAATTGAATCTTTATCAGAGCTCCCCATCGCTCTTAAGTTGGTATTAACATTGGCTATACCCCTGCCAATTTTTATCGCAATGGCATGGCAACCGCAGGACGAACCATTGAGGCAATTGGC
The DNA here is from genome assembly GCF_000149585.1 of Histoplasma mississippiense. NCBI lineage: Eukaryota > Fungi > Ascomycota > Eurotiomycetes > Onygenales > Ajellomycetaceae > Histoplasma > Histoplasma mississippiense. The sequence continues at coordinate 452,361 of NW_001813981.1, read as the reverse complement.
TGGATTTCTACATGATTCATTGAACGGAAGCGATGGCTCTACACGAAAACATGCTGAACAGGTATGTTTACAGAACCCCTCTTCCCTCTACTCCGATGTTTTGCAACCCCCTCTCCCCTCTTTGCGAATGGTGCTTTGTTGTATAGTAAGAATTGTTAAACGCTATAAATATCTTTGGTTTCCTATTTGGTGGTGTTTTAAGCTGACAGTTATTATTTGATAGATGCTGGTGCAAGCTACAACCTCCCCAGATTTTGCAAATTATCTCACCTACCTGTTCAGCACGCCCCAACCACCTTCTAATATCGGGTTTGATCTTCACACTTATAATGTCATTCGGATCGCAGCGGCATTGAACCTAAAAACTAAACTTAGAGTCGCGTATGGAACTGTTACACCAGAGAGTCTGGAATATATTCGCTCATCTGCGCTCTCAGTACTCCAAGACCCTTCCCCGCCGATTCGCAATTCGGCCGGCTCCATAATTGCAGAGATCGTCGCGCGAGGTGGCCTTCTGGCATGGCCAAATTTGCTGGATGAACTTCTTTCCCTGGTCTCGAATTCTTCGGGATCTGTGCCGATGTTAACCCAGGAGGCAGCCATGTCAGCTCTGTCGAAGGTCTGCGAGGATAATAAAAAGCTGCTGGATAAAGATTTCCAGGGTCAGCGACCATTAGATATTATTCTCCCGAGGGTAATGCAATGCACATCCAACCCTAGCCCAAGAATTCGCTCTACCGCTCTAGCGACAATCCACATGTTCCTTTCGCAAAGACCAAATATTTTAATTGGCTCATTGGATACTTTCCTTGGCCATGTATTCCAGCTTGCCAGTGACCCAAATACTGATGTTCGGAGGATGGTATGCCAGTCTTTTGTTCAGCTAGTGGATATCGCCCCGGATAACCTCATTCCTCACCTTGGTGGGCTGGTTGACTATGTGCTCATGCAACAGCATGATCCCGAGGACCCGGAATTGGCTTTGGATGCAGCAGAGTTTTGGCTGGCCATTGGGGAGCAGAAAAAATTACATGAGCCGTTAGTGCCATATTTAAGTAAAATTATACCTATTCTTCTTCGCAGCATGATATATGACGAGGACGACGCGATACTTTTAGCTGGAGAGCATGATGACGCCGAAACCGAAGATAAGGTAGAAGATCTGAAGCCTCAATTTGCTAAAACCAAAACCTCTCGGTTACAGTTGACTGGTGGTGATGACAAGCCCAATGGTGATGTCAATGAAGCTGGCGCAGATGATGATGATCTGAGTGAGGGAGAAATAGAAGATGATTTGTACGAGTATGGAGACGATGACCCCGAGGCGGAATGGACATTACGAAAATGTTCAGCAGCGGCACTGGATGTTTTCGCCAACGTGTACCATCAACCTGTTTTCGAAATCATATTGCCGTATCTCAAAGATAACTTGCGGCATGCCCACTGGACGAATCGAGAAGCTGCTGTGCTAGCGCTCGGCGCTATTGCAGATGGCTGTATGGATACCGTTACACCTCATCTACCAGAACTCGTCCCTTACCTTATATCCCTCCTTTCAGATCCTGAACCAATCGTTAGGAAAATTACCTGTTGGTGCCTCGGTAGATATTCGGAATGGGCTGCTCACCTTGATGCGGCTGAAAAGACCCAATTTTTCGAGCCGATGATGGAAGGGATCCTGCACAGGATGTTAGATAATAATAAGAAAGTCCAAGAGGCAGCGGCATCAGCGTTCACGAGTTTAGAAATGAAATCGGACGCGAATCTTCTGCCCTATTGCCAGCCGATATTGCGGCAGTTCGTTCTCTGTTTCGAAAAGTACAAAGATCGCAACATGTACGTACTTTACGACTGTGTCCAAACTTTGGCTGAAAGCGTTATGTCCGAGCTAGCGAAGCCAGAACTGGTGGATATCCTTATGCCTGCACTTATCCAGCGATGGAACAAATTATCCGACCAGTCCAGAGAACTTTTCGCATTACTAGAATGCTTGGGCTACGTGGCTGCTGCTTATGGTGATGCTTTCTCTCCCTTTGCTCCTCCGATATTCGCCAGATGCATTAAAATTATATACACGAATATCCAGGATTATCTTACCGCAGTGAATCACAACACTGGTGAGGAACCTGATAAAGATTTCCTGGTAACAAGTTTAGACATGCTCGGTTCGATAATCCAGGCTATTGATCCCCAGAAAAGCTCAGAACTAGTAACCAGGTCGCAACCACCATTTTTTGAACTTCTCCGCTTCTGTCTTGAAGATTCCAACTGGGAAGTACGGATGTCATCATATGCCCTTCTTGGAGATTGTGCAATCAATATTTTCCCTACTCTTGCACCCGTCCTTCCTACAATAATGCAGATCCTAATCAAACAGCTTGATCTCAACCTAATAAGAGACGATGAGTCTGAGAGTGGTCTTCGTGTGATAAACAATGCTTGCTGGGCTTCAGGCGAGATTGTTGCCGCTAGCAAAGATGGGATGGCTCCATTTCTAGAAAATCTTTTCCAGGCTCTCACCGCAATCATGAGCAACGAAGAAGTTCCCGATTCTGTTAACGAAAATGCAGCGATGGCTTTGGGTCGCTTGGGAATCGGATGCGCTCAACAGCTTGCCCCGCACTTAGGAGAATTTGCAGATATGTTCCTCCGATCAATGACCAAAATCGACTTCACCCGCGAGAAGGCAAGCTCGTTCTTTGGATTCAATCAAGTCGTCCGGGAAAACCCAAAGGCTATGGAAAGCTGCCTTTCGGATTATTTCCATGCAATTGCCGTATTTCCGCGTAAATCCTTGAATCAGCCTCACTTCGAGGACTTACAACAGTCGTTCCAGCAGGTGAGGAACATCTATATCACCCATAGACTCGGCCCCTACTTTCTTATTGACACATTTAAATATGCGCAAAAGTCTAATGTACAGCCAACTATATAGGTGCTTCAAGGATACAAAGACCTAATCCCGGACTTCAACTCGTTTATGGCCTCCCTACCCCCTGCCATTTCCAGAAAACTCCAAACTGCGTATCAACTCTGATATATCTGGCGCAAATATGTTAATCTAATTTTCGTAATCTATTAAGAAACACGAGATAGCCCGTCAACTTATTAACAACAGAAACACTCCCAGACGGCGATGAATAATATGATGGCACATTTATATCCGTTTTTATCCAATCAATATTCTCCTAGGCACATGTGGCTATTCTCTCTTTTTCCAACACTATATACCTTACTTTCCAATGCATATTTCCAGGGCCCCTTCTTCCCGTTACTCCCTTTCCTTGGCTTTTTTCTCCATGTTTTATTTCCATTTCCTCAATTTCTATTTCTTGGGTTTCTCATTCTTTCTCGAGCCTTGATTCTCGCCCACCTTGTTACCCTTTGCTTCCAAGACATTTGTTCTTCAGTTTGATTTCTTTATATACACATACGGCATTCGCAAAAAAACGGGAGTTCATTTATTTTTGTCATCTGCTTACTCGTGTATTTATTTGTGAAAGCTCACACGGTGGACGGAAAAAGATCGAGGAATGGACAGGGATTATCAATATCTCAGTCACCCATTTTTTTTCTGAGATAAACCGCGTCTGGTTGAAAGTTATGATCACGTTCTGCAATTTCTTAACTCCTCTCCTTGCACTCCCGTTTACTCATCTTATGCCCCAAACTCCCTTTTTGGCGATCTCGTCGACTGGCCGTTGCTCTAATCTACTTTCCCGTCGACGCTGATATTTGTTTTTATCACTATACTGTTTTTTCCGGTCATCTTTATCTCGTGTCGTGCATCTCCTGCTTGCATTCATTCTGTTTGACATGCTTCGGCGCAGTTGCAACAAATTCATTCATATCCAGGGAGAAGGTGAAGGCGATATTAAACTAAAGGAAATAGAAAGTCAGAATGGCTTCTTTCCTGGTTGTTCTTGTATCCAGGATCATTTCTTTTGGATTTTGTCGAGGCTATTTCGTAGCCTTGATATCTATCCCACTGACCTTTTCCTTACCAGCCTTCGTTGATAATGGGCAGAAATAGGCAGATGTATAAGGTTTGCTTCTGCCCTCGAGCGTTTTATTTTATTTTATTTTTTTTCTTCTAACAAAAGGCATTCGTTGTTTAGATAAGTATTTAGATAGCATAACTATACATAGCTGTACTTCCTTAGAGTCATCATAATTAATTGATTTTACCAACATCATAGAGCTAACGGACGATTTTCTCATTATTCTCCCCTTTCCATCATACAAGATTATACCAGAATTTGTCGATGTCGAGTTGCCGATGTTAAACCGACTCATTCTTTCTATATAATATCTCATGTGGCAAACACATTGCGCATCTGGCAATTATGGTTTCACGAGCATCGGTCCCAGAATAGATGATTCGAGGTGACGAGATTAAATGCGCTCATTACCCTGCCTTGCTTGTTCTTTCACCCAAATAGTCGAGAGTGACAGCAATCTGTTTCCGACTTTCTCACTCGATGTCTTTCGGCGGCCACGAACTGATACAGGGGACAGGCACTAGAAATAGGAGGGTAGGACGTGCCATATGGCCACGTGTATAGGGAGTGACTCAGGGCGCAAACGGTCTTGGTTTTCAAATGCGTCTTCTCTCCCCGGTCGCTGAGTCTCGGAATTGTAGAATTGCGAGAGAGCGGAGATTGAAGGCGAGACACCTGTCATGTTTGCCTATGGAGTAAGTCATCGACATACCGCTTGAGGGAGCTGGGTATCTCGGGATTTTCGTTAACCAACTGACCTTCTATTTTGAGATAATGGTCCCAGGAATCGCTTGCAATCTGCGGGAGAAGTTCGCGACGATAATGTTTTTGTCACAGTTGAATTGTTCCAGCGACACCGAAAACCAACAAGGAGCAAAGACATGCAGAGAGAAAAGAATAAATACCTAAATAATAGAACAAAAAACACGTTCGGATAGGAAAAAACAAGCGAGAAGCCTCGATATTGTTCA